>NC_060185.1:11006690-11019476 GCF_021184085.1 Oncorhynchus gorbuscha | reverse complement strand
AGACTAGAGCGAGGATATAGAGAGGACATAGAGAGACTAGAGGGAGGATACATAGAGAGAGACTATAGAGAGGATATAGTATAGAGAGAGGATATAGAGAGACTATAGAGAGGATATAGAGAGACTATAGAGAGACTAGAGAGATGATGTATAGAGAGAGAGAATATAGAGTGGCTAGAGAGAGGATATAGAGAGATGATATATATAGAGAGAGAATATAGAGAGGATATAGACTAGACGGGAGATAGTGAGATAATTGAGGGGATATAGAGAGAATATAGAGTCTAGAGAGACGATATAGAGAGAATACAGAAAGAGGATTTAGAGAGAGGATATAGAGATAATATAGAGAGACAATATGGAGAGGATAGATAGGATATAGAGAGAGAATATAGAGAGAATATGGAGAGGATGTAGATATTTTTTATTTCACCTTTATTTAACCAGGTAGGCAAGTTGAGAAGTTCTCATTTACAATTGCGACCTGGCCAAGATAAACAGAGTTACACATGGAGTAAAACAAACATACAGTCAATAATACAATAGAAAAATAAGTATATATACAATGTGAGCAAATGAGGTGAGAAGGGAGGTAAAGGCCAAAAAAAGGCCATGGTGGCAAAGTAAATACAATATAGCAAGTAAAACACTGGAATGGTAGACTTGCAGTGGAAGAATGTGCAAAGTAGAAATAAAAATAATGGGGTGCAAAGGAGCAAGATAAATAAATAAATACAGTAGGGAAAGAGGTAGTTGTTTGGGCTAAATTATAGATGGGCTATGCACATGTGCAGTAATCTGTGAGCTGCTCTGACAGCTGGTGCTTAAAGCTAGTGAGGGAGATAAGTGTTTCCAGTTTCAGAGATTTTTGTGGTTCTTTGGAGGCTATTTTGTAAATGACATCGCCGAAGTCGAGGATCGGTAGGATGGTCAGTTTTACAAGGGTATGTTTGGCAGCATGAGTGAAGGATGTTTTGTTTGCGAAATAGGAAGCCAATTCTAGATTTAACTTTGGATTGGAGATGTTTGATGTGAGTCTGGAAGGAGAGTTTACAGTCCAACCAGGCACCTAGTTATATATATTCACCCACGACTGCGTGGCCACGCACGCCTCCAACTCAATCATCAAGTTTGCGGACGACACAACAGTGGTAGGCTTGATTACCAACAACGACGAGACGGCCTACAGGGAGGAGGTGAGGGCCCTCGGAGTGTGGTGTCAGGAAAATAACCTCACACTCAACGTCAACAAAACTAAGGAGATGATTGTGGACTTCAGAAACAGCAGAGGAACACCCCCTATCCACATCGATGGAACAGTAGTGGAGAGGGTAGCTAGTTTTAAGTTCCTCGGCATACACATCACAGACAAACTGAATTGGTCCACTCACACTGACAGCTGCCGTGAAGAAGGCGCAGCAGCGCCTATTCAACCTCAGGAGGCTGAAGAAATTCGGGCTTGTCACCAAAAGCACTCACAAAACTTCTACAGATGCACAATCGAGAGCATCCTGGCGGGCTGTATCACCGCCTGGTACGGCAACTGCTCCGCCTCAACCGTAAGGTCCTCCAGAGGGTAGTGAGGACTGCACAACGCATCACCGGGGGCAAACTACCTGCCCTCCAGGACACCTACACCACCCTGTTACAGGAAGGCCATAAAGATCATCAAGGACATCAACCACCCGAACCACTGCCTGTTCACCCCGCTATCATCCAGAAGGTCAGTACAGGTGCATCAAAGCTGGGACCGAGAGACTGAAAAACAGCTTCTATCTCAAGGCCATCAGACTGTTAAACAGCCACCACTAACACTGAGTGGCTGCTGCCAACACACTGTCATTGACACTGACCCAACTCCAGCCATTTTAATAATGGGAATTGATGGGAAATGATGTAAATATATCACTAGCCACTTTAAACAATGCTACCTTATATAATGTTACTTACCCTACATTATTCATCTCATATGCATATGTATATACTGTACTCTACATCATCGACTGCATCCTTATGTAACACATGTATCACTAGCCACTTTTAACTATGCCACTTTGTTTACTTTGTCTACACACTCATCTCATATGTATATACTGTACTCGATACCATCTACTGTATCTTGCCTATGCTGCTCTGTACCATCACTCATTCATATATCCTTATGTACATGTCTTTATCCCTTACACTGTGTATAAGACAGTAGTTTTGGAATTGTTAGTTAGATTACTTGTTGGTTATCACTGCATTGTCGGAACTAGAAGCACAAGCATTTCGCTACACTCGCATTAACATCTGCTAACCATGTGTATGTGACAAATAAAATTTGATTTGATTTTGATTTGATTTAGTTGTCCACATATTCTAAGTCAGAACCGTCCAGAGTAGTGATGTTGGACAGGCGGGCAGGTGCAGGCAGCGATCGGTTGAAGAGCATGCACTTAGTTTTACTTGTATTTAAGAGCAATTGGAGGCCACAGAAGGAGAGTCGATTGGCATTGAAGCTCGTCTGGAGGGTTGTTAAAACTTCTTTGGGGTACCCCCCCTTCTTCTCCATTTCCGCCTGAAGACATACCCAAATCTAACTGCCTGTAGCTCAGGTCCAGAGGCAAGGATATGCATATTCTTGGTATCATTTGAAAGGAAACACTCAGAATTTTGTGGAAATGTGAATTGAATGTAGGAAAATAGAACACAATAGATCTGGTAGAAGAAATTACAAGGAAATAAACATACATTTTCTGTTTTTTATTGTTGCTACATAATCTTTCAAATGACCAAGAACAGCCAAACGTACAGTTAGGATGCTGGGGATGGTTTGAATGAAGAACATAAGATGGCAACAATAGCTGAGCAAAGACAGATAATGTCAAAAATGAGCGAGCTACATGACATTGAGCATCAAGTCACCCAGGTGTCCCACACAAATGTACCCAAGTGGCTGAATTGGAAAAATGAGCAAGCTACATGACATTGAGCATGAAGTCACCCAGGTGTCCCACACAAATGTACCCAAGTGGCCGAATTGGTACAGTAATACATTTTGAAGGAAAGAACTATATACAAAATACATAAATGCTATTCTAACACCCTTCCCCCCAAAACATATATAAAATATATATATACAAATGATAATAAAACAAATAATTAACAAGGGTAACTATTTACATATTTTCTATTTACAATATTGTGAAGACCCTCAGTCCTTTACACAATATTGTGCTGCTGGTGCCATGGCCCATAGCAGTCTCCTTCTGCTGTAAAGCAAAGGCTTACTGAACAGGTGGTGCAGGTGATGGGGCATTTCCTGTGACAAAGGGCACCACGACGTCTCCCTACTGTGCCCTTTTTGCCCTGAGGCACATTCATGCCTGCAGAGATGAATCTGGGCAGGTGAACACCACTGGTTGGAGCAGAAGGGACAGAGGTAGAGAGGACAGAGGTAGAGGGGACAGAGGTAGAAGGGACAGAGGTAGAGGGGACAGAAGGTGCTGCAGTGGACTTGCTGTAGCTAGCATGCTCCTGGAGGAGCAGCTCTCTGAAGATAGGGGGATGCCCACAGCTCTTGGCCATTTTCTTCTGGAGGATGAAGGAATTCACCACAGCAATGTCAATGAAATGATAGAGAAATGTCTTGTACCGTTTCATGGTCTTGTGGAGAACATTGTAGTATCCTATCAGCGTATCTGACAGGTCCACACCTCCCATGCTCTTGTTGTAGTCCTTCACAGCAGCTGGAATGGGGATATTTGTTGTGGTCCATGCCCCGGCACCGTCCTTCCCACGCCTGACGACGTGATCTCCACTGAAGGACTTGTGGATACTGGAGCACATGACCACCTCTCTGGTATCCATCCACTTCACAAACAGCAGGCCATCTTCACGGATCCATCACATGATACCCCGCTCAGCCCGTTTAGGCATGTCATTTACCTTGGTCTTCGGAAAGCCCACTCTGTTGGGCCGAATGGTGCCACAAGCCCACTCATCCCGCTTCTCAGCTCTGTAAACAGGGTAAGGCTTGTATAGAAGTTGTCCACAAACAGTTTGTAGCCCTTCCCCAGCTTTGTAAACAGGGTAGGGCTTGTGTAGAAGTTGTCCACAAACAGTTTGTAGCCCTTCCCCAGCAGTTGAACCCAATAACTCCACAACGGAACCATAACTCAGTCCATTACCGGTAGCATGTCTTTCCCTCATAAACAAAACAAATGCAAGTGTAGGCACACACAGAATCAGCCAAAGCAAACAGCTTGTAACCCCATTTGGTTGGTTTGTTACACATGTATTGTTTGAGGCTGATTCTGGCCTTTGAGGCTATCATCCTCTCATCGATGGACAGGTTCTGGGCTGGCTAAAAATAGGTCTTGCAGGCCTCAACGATGTTGGGGTAGAGAGGTTTGATTTTGCACAGCCTATCAAACCTTGGTGTGCCTCTCTTCTTGTCATTCTCCCCATCAACTTCTGGGTCACTGATGTGAAGCGTCCGTGAGATAGTCAGAAACCTTTAGAAGAAATGACAGTCATGGGGAAAGGCAGTTGATAGAGAGCTGACGTTTTCCAGTAGTCCTTTAGAGTTTAACTTCACCAGCCCCATGTAAAAGACCATTGAAAAGTAGCAGAAAAGGCCTGACATGGAAATGGTCTTCCATGCCTCTTTCTTTCCTGCCTGCTTCTTAGCCCCATACTTATTGGTGTTCGACACCAGGGAATCAACAACTGACGAGGTGAAAAACAGTTGAAAAAGTTGAAGGGGGCTGTACTTTGCAGTCATGTCTAGTTGAGGTCCTGGCTGCCTTTTGGGTCTATAAACTGGTGGATTTGGTTCCACATCATCTTCTAACACAGAGTGCCAACGACCCTCTGGCCCTCTGTCTGCAGGTTCCTCTCTTCCCCACCTCCTCTTCTCTGTCACTGACTTCACACCTCTAGGTGACCAGGTAGGTGTGGAGCCGGAGACAGCGGGGGTCGGCTGGATGAACCAGCTTCAGAGGGAGATGGACACCTAGACATTGGCGGCTCATAATAAGAATCACTGCCACTGTGAAATATTTTTTTACGTATGAGCCCTGTATCAACACGTAAAATAAACATATATATATAGAGTAACATAATCACTATGGTGAAGTGGTGAAGGGCTGTTCCATTCCATGTTCATGTAAAATACATTTTAAAAATATATCACACACACACACACACACATTATTGCCAATGTGTACTTTACACATTTCATTACAGATTATATTTTTATATATTGCAAATAAAATAAGAAAATCTAAACAACTATCTCAAATGAATAATATTTTATATTATTAATTTAAAACAATGACATTAGCATTAGAACTTACCAGTCCAGCACAGCATCCTCGCCATGCAGAAACATGTCTTCCACCTGGGAGTCGAAACTAGCTTCTCTGAAAGATGAATCTTCCTGAAGCAACTCGGTCTCGCTGTATCTATTTCCTCTAAAATGTGGGTTAAATCTGTATACCTTGACTTTGTTTTAGCTTTTCCTGAGTTATTCGCCATATTTTAAATATAAACGTGTTGAAAATGCTATTGAATATGTACTGCTATGCGTAACACCCGTGGCTCCGTCAAGTAGGATTTGCAATAGCGAATTAACCTCTTTTATGCCAGAGTTTATGACAAAGGCTGGTCTTCAAACATATAACCATTACATATTGTCGTTTACCTAAGCTCATTGGCTATCTTCCAAGCTAGATTTCAGGATGATCAGTGGTAATTCGGCCAGAATACAGTCAATCAACGATAGACCGGTCCTACCATTGGTGCGCAATGATGTCACTGATTGGTGTCTTCAAATTGGTTTGTTTCGGTCAATACGTCCCAGGAAAAGAACCATCATGTATGGTTGTGTTAGTAACAACCAGAGGATTGCAATGAAACCAACCATGACTGGATAAACGTTTGTTTAGTGTGTGTAATTACCACGAACACATCGTTGAATGAGACGGAAATCACGACGAAAGCGGTTTACAAATGTTTCGTGTTAGGCTATAAAAATGGGTTTGATCAAACAAAACCAACATTCACTGTGTAGTTAGGAGACTTGGCATTGCCACCAGAGGAAGATCAATGGTAAGTGATTTATTTTATTGCTATTTCTGACTTTCATGACGGTAATGCTTGGTTGGAAAATGCTAGTAATACTTGTGTGTATAGCATGTTTGCTTTCGCAGTAAAGCCTTTTTGAAATCTGACACCGCGGCTGGATTAACAACACGTTCATCTTTTAAATGATGTAAGATACATGTATTTACAAGAATGTTTACTATAACAAATGGTCTATTCAGAATGGTAGCTCTCTGCAGTTCATGTTGGCCTGGTGGGACGTTAGCGCCTAGAGAGGTTAACACAGTGTCCAAAGAAGGGCCAGAAGTATACAGAATGGTGGCGTCTGCATAGAGGTGGATCAGAGACTCACCAGCAGCAAGAGCGACATCATTGATGTATACAGAGAAGAGAGTCGGTCCAAGAATTGAACCCTGTGGCACCCCCATAGAGACTTCCAGAGGCCCGGACAACAGGCCCTCCGATTTGACACACGGAATTCTATCAGAGAAGTAGTTGGTGAACCAATCATTTGAGAAACTAAAGCTATCGAGTCTGCCGATGAGGATGTGGTGATTGTCAGAGTCGAAAGCCTTGGCCAGGTCAATGAATACGGCTGCAATACGGCTGCACGTTTCGGACCTTGAGCGTGGCTGAGGTGCACACATGACCAGCTCTGAAACCAGATTGCATAGAGGAGAAGATCTGGTCAGCGGTGGTGGCACCGGGATCCTCATCTCTCCCAAGTGGTCATTCTCTCTTTCTCCCCTTACCCATCTGTCTATCGCCTCCTTTGAATTCCATGCTGTCACAGTCACTAGCCCTTTCAAGCTTAACATCCTTATCATTTATCGCCCTCCAGGTTCCCTCGGAGAGTTCATCAATGAGCTTGATGCCTTGATAAGCTCCTTTCCTGAGGACGGCTCACCTCTCACAGTTCTGGGCGACTTTAACCTCCCCACGTCTACCTTTGACTCTTTCCTCTCTGCCTCCTTCTTTCCACTCCTCTCCTCTTTGACCTCACCCTCTCACCTTCCCCCTACTCACAAGGCAGGCAATACGCTCGACCTCATCTTTACTAGATGCTGTTCTTCCACTAACCTCATTGCAACTCCCTCCAAGTCTCCGACCACTGCCTTGTATCCTTTTCCCTCTCGCTCTCATCCAACACCTCCCACACTGCCCCTACTGGATGGTATCGCGCCGTCCCAACCTTCGCTCTCTCTCCCCCGCTACTCTTCCTCTTCCATCCTATCATCTCTTCCCTCCGCTCAAACCTTCTCCCACCTATCTCCTGATTCTGCCTCCTCAACCCTCCTCTCCTCCCTCTCTGCATCCCTTGACTCTCTATGTCCCCTATCCTCCAGGCCGGCTCGGTCCCCCTCCCGCTCCGTGGCTCGATGACTCATTGCGAGCTCACAGAACAGGGCTCCGGGCAGCCGAGCGGAAATGGAGGAAAACTCGCCTCCCTGCGGACCTGGCATCCTTTCACTCCCTCCTCTCTACATTTTCCTCCTCTGTCTCTGCTGCTAAAGCCACTTTCTACCACGCTAAATTCCAAGCTTCTGCCTCTAACCCTAGGGAAGCTCTTTGCCACCTTCTCCTCCCTCCTGAATCCTCCGCCCCTCCCCCTCCTCCCCTCTCTGCAGATGACTTCGTCAACCATTTTGAAAAGAAGGTCGACGACATCCGATCCTCGTTTGCTAAGTCAAACGACACCGCTGGTTCTGCTCACACTGCCCTACCCTATGCTCTGACCTCTTTCTCCCTCTCTCTCCAGATGAAATCTCGCGTCTTGTGACGGCCGGCCGCCCAACAACCTGCCCGCTGACCCTATCCCCTCCTCTCTTCTCCAGACCATTTCCGGAGACCTTCTCCCTTACCTCACCTCGCTCATCAACTCATCCCTGACCGTTGGCTACGTCCCTTCCGTCTTCAAGAGAGCGAGAGTTGCACCCCTTCTGAAAAAACCTACACTCGATCCCTCCGATGTCAACAATTACAGACCAGTATCCCTTCTTTCTTTCTCTCCAAAACTCTTTGAACGTGCCGTCCTTGGCCAGCTCTCCGCTATCTCTCTCTGAATGACCTTCTTGATCCAAATCAGTCAGGTTTCAAGACTAGTCATTCAACTGAGACTGCTCTCCTCTGTATCACGGAGGCGCTCCGCACTGCTAAAGCTAACTCTCTCTCCTCTGCTCTCATCCTTCTAGATCTATCGGCTGCCTTCGATACTGTGAACCATCAGATCCTCCTCTCCACCCTCTCCGAGTTGGGCATCTCCGGCGCGGCCCACGCTTGGATTGCGTCCTACCTGACAGGTCGCTCCTACCAGGTGGCGTGGCGAGAATCTGTCTCCTCACCACGCGCTCTCACCACTGGTGTCCCCCAGGGCTCTGTTCTTGGCCCTCTCCTATTCTCGCTATACACCAAGTCACTTGGCTCTGTCATAACCTCACATGGTCTCTCTTATCATTGCTATGCAGACGACACACAATTAATCTTCTCCTTTCCCTTCTGATGACCAGGTGGCTTAATCGCATCTCTGCATGTCTGGCAGACATATCAGTGTGGATGACGGATCACCACCTCAAGCTGAACCTCGGCAAGACGGAGCTGCTCTTCCTCCCGGGAAGGACTGCCCGCTCCATGATCTCGCCATCACGGTTGACAACTCCACTGTGTCCTCCTCCCAGAGCGCCAAGAACCTTGGTGTGATCCTGGACAACACCCTGTCGTTCTCAACTAACATCAAGGCGGTGGCCCGTTCCTGTAGGTTCATGCTCTACAACATCCGCAGAGTACGACCCTGCCTCACACAGGAAGCGGCGCAGGTCCTAATCCAGGCACTTGTCATCTCCCGTCTGGATTACTGCAACTCGCTGTTGGCTGGGCTCCCTGCCTGTGCCATTAAACCCTTCAACTCATCCAGAACGCCGCAGCCCGTCTGGTGTTCAACCTTCCCAAGTTCTCTCACGTCACCCCGCTCCTCCGTTCTCTCCACTGGCTTCCAGTTGAAGTCGCATCCGCTACAAGACCATGGTGCTTGCCTACGGAGCTGTGAGGGGAACGGCACCTCAGTACCTCCAGGCTCTGATCAGGCCCTACACCCAAACAAGGGCACTGCGTTCATCCACCTCTGGCCTGCTCGCCTCCCTACCACTGAGGAAGTACAGCTCCCGCCTCAGCCCAGTCAAAACTGTTCGCTGCCCTGGCCCCCAATGGTGGAACAAACTCCCTCACGACGCCAGGACAGCGGAGTCAATCACCACCTTCCGGAGACACCTGAAACCCCACCTCTTTAAGGAATACCTAGGATAGGTTAAGTAATCCCTCTCACCCCACCCCCCCTAAGTTTTAGATGCACTATTGTTAAGTGACTGTCCCACTGGATGTCATAAGGTGAATGCACCAATTTGTAAGTCGCTCTGGATAAGAGCGTCTGCTAAATGACTTAAATGTAATGTAAATGTAAATGTAAGATATGGTGGGATTCGAAATGGTCGGGAATCTGTTTTTTGACTTGGCTTTTGAAGACCTTAGAAAGGGTAGGATAGATATAGGTCTGTAGCAGTTTGGGTCAAGAGTGTCCCCCCTTTGAAGAGGTGGATGACCACAGCTGCTTTCCAATATTTTGGAATATCAGACGACACGAAAGAGAGGTTGAATAGACTAGCAATAGGGGTTGCAACAATTTCGGCAGATAATTTTAGAAAGAAAGGGTTCAAATTGTCTAGCCCGGCTGATTTGTAGGGGTCCAGATTTTGCAGCTCTTTCAGAACATCAGCTGACTGGTTTTGGGAGAAGGAGAAATGGGGAAGGCTTGGGCGAGTTGCTCTGGGGGGTGCAGTGCTGTTGACCGGGGTAGGAGTAGCCAGGTGGAAAGCATGGCCAGCCGAAGAGAAATGCTTATTGAAATTCTCAATTATAGTGGATTTATCGGTGGTGACAGTGTTGCCTATCCTCAGTGCAGAGGGCAGCTGGGATGAGGTTATTCTCCATGGACTTTACAGTGTCCCAGAACTTTTTTGAGTTTGTGTTGCAGGAAGAAAATTTCTGCTTGAAAAAGCTTGCCTTGGTTTTTCTAACTGCCTGTCTATATTGGTTTCTAGCTTCCCTGAAAAGTTGCATATCACGGGTGCTGTTCGATGCTAATGCAGAACGCCATAGGATGTTTTTGTGTTGGTTAAGGGGCAGTCAGGTCTGGGGAGAACCAAGGGCTATATCTGTTCCTGGTTCTAAATTTCTTGAATGGGGAATGTTTATTTAAGATGGTGAGGAAGGCATTAAAAAAAATAACCAGGCAACCTCTACTGACGTGATGAGATCAATATCCTTCCAGGATACCCCGGCCAGGTCGGGGTCAGATAGAATATAGTGAGACAATATAGAGGGAATATAGAGAGGATATAGAGAGATAATATAGAGATAATATAGCGAGACTAGAGAGATAATATAGAGATCATAAATAAAGAATATAGAGAGAAGATAGAGAATACAGAGGATATATAGAGACCCGAGAGTAGATATCGAGAGTATAGAGAGAATATTGAGAGAATATAGAGATACTATAGAGAGGTTATAGATATAATACAGAGATAATATAGAGAGGATGTAGAGATAATATAGAGAGTCTAGACAATATAGAGAGAATATAAGGTAGCAGACACATGCAGACAGGGAGTTGCATTGGTGAGGGTGTAGGTGTTTTTTGTTGTAAGAATTGACCTGAGCTACGCAGGTAAGTGGGTGGCAGGTCGCATTTAAGAGAATATAACCCAGATAAAGAGTTCAATAGATTGATACAGAATAGAGGCAAGAATGTAGACATGTAGTACAGGCATGTGTGGCAGCAGTACTGGTGTCTGGCTGTCCCCTGTATGTGAGATTTATCTTTGCCCAGCAGGCAGTGTTGGACCATATGGTCCTTAGAGCAGAGTGTCCTAAAACACACACACACGTACACTGCACGCACACACACACACACACACACACACACACACACACACATGCACGCACGCACACAGACACACACACAGACACACACTCACCACCACCACTCACTGTAGTGTTGCCCCAGAACCATGCAGACAGAACTACCTAACCCCAACTGGAATGTGTGTGTGTGTGTGTGTGTGTGTGTGTGTGTGTGTGTGTGTGTGTGTGTGTGTGTGTGTGTGTGTGTGTGTGTGTGTGTGTGTGTGTGTGTGTGTGTGTGTGTGTGTGTGTGTGTGTGTGTGTGTGTGTGTGTGTGTGTGTGTGTGTGTGTGTGTGTGTGTGTGGCCAGGAGAAGGAGCCATCTGCTTCCCATGCTCTATCCTGGAATGCTGGAAGACAAGACTCACAGTCAGACTAGCATCTCTACCAGAGACTCTGACTCAGGGATATAAATGACTCACAGTCAGACTAGCATCTCTACCAGAGACTCTGACTCAGGGATATAAACGACTCACAGTCAGACTAGCATCTCCACCAGAGACACTGACTCAGGGATATAAATGACACACAGTCAGACTAGCATCTCTACCAGAGACACTGACTCAGGGATATACATGACACACAGTCAGACTAGCATCTCCACCAGAGACACTGACTCAGGGATATAAATGACTCACAGTCAGACTAGCATCTCCACCAGAGACACTGACTCAGGGATATAAATGACACACAGTCAGACTAGCATCTCTACCAGAGACACTGACTCAGGGATATGAATGACACACAGTCAGACTAGCATCTCTACCAGAGACACTGACTCAGGGATATAAATGACACACAGTCAGATTAGCATCTCTACCAGAGACACTGACTCAGGGATATAAATGACTCACAGTCAGACTAGCATCTCTACCAGAGACTCTGACTCAGGGATATGAATGACACACAGTCAGACTAGCATCTCTACCAGAGACACTGACTCAGGGATATAAACGACTCACAGTCAGACTAGCATCTCTACCAGAGACACTGACTCAGGGATATAAACGACTCACAGTCAGACTAGCATCTCTACCAGAGACACTGACTCAGGGATATAAATGACACACAGTCAGACTAGCATCTCTACCAGAGACACTGACTCAGGGATATAAATGACACACAGTCAGACTAGCATCTCTACCAGAGACACTGACTCAGGGATATGAATGACACACAGTCAGACTAGCATCTCTACCAAAGACACTGCCTCAGGGATATGAATGACACACAGTCAGACTAGCATCTCTACCAAAGACACTGCCTCAGGGATATAAATGACACACAGTCAGACTAGCATCTCTACCAAAGACACTGACTCAGGGATATAAATGACACACAGTCAGACTAGCATCTCTACCAGAGACACTGACTCAGGGATATAAATGACACACAGTCAGACTAGCATCTCTACCAAAGACACTGCCTCAGGGATATAAATGACACACAGTCAGACTAGCATCTCTACCAGAGACACTGACTCAGGGATATAAATGACACACAGTCAGACTAGCATCTCTACCAGAGACACTGCCTCAGGGATATAAATGACACACAGTCAGACTAGCATCTCTACCAAAGACACTGCCTCAGGGATATAAACGACTCACAGTCAGACTAGCATCTCTACCAGAGACACTGACTCAGGGATATAAATGACACACAGTCAGACTAGCATCTCTACCAAAGACACTGACTCAGGGATATAAACGACACACAGTCAGACTAGCATCTCTACCA
>NC_060185.1:11004248-11006590 GCF_021184085.1 Oncorhynchus gorbuscha | reverse complement strand
GGTAGGGGTATAGTGACTAGACACAGGATAGATAATAGACAGTAACAGCAGTATACTGTAGGTAGGGGTATAGTGACTAGTGATACTGTAGGTAGGGGTATAGTGACTAGACACAGGATAGATAATAGACAGTAACAGCAGTATACTGTAGGTAGGGTATAGTGACTAGACACAGGATAGATAATAGACAGTAACAGCAGTATACTGTAGGTAGGGGTATAGGACTAGACACAGATAGATAGACAGTAACAGCAGTATACTGTAGGTAGGGGTATAGTGACTAGACACAGGATAGATAATAGACAGTAACAGCAGTATACTGTAGGTAGGGGTATAGTGACTAGACACAGGATAGATAATAGACAGTAACAGCAGTATACTGTAGGTAGGGACTAGAGGATAGATAATAGACAGTAACAGCAGTATACTGTAGGTAGGGGTATAGTGACTAGACACAGGATAGATAATAGACAGTAACAGCAGTATACTGTAGGTAGGGGTATAGTGACTAGACACAGGATAGATAATAGACAGTAACAGCAGTATACTGTAGGTAGGGTGACTATAGTGACTAGACACAGGATAGATAATAGACAGTAACAGCAGTATACTGTAGGTAGGGGTATAGACACAGGATAGATAATAGACAGTAACAGCAGTATACTGTAGGTAGGGGTATAGTGACTAGACACAGGATAGATAATAGACAGTAACAGCAGTATACTGTAGGTAGGGGTATAGTGACTAGACACAGGATAGATAATAGACAGTAACAGCAGTATACTGTAGGTAGGGGTATAGTGACTAGACACAGGATAGATAATAGACAGTAACAGCAGTATACTGTAGGTAGGGGTGACTAGAGGATAGATAATAGACAGTAACAGCAGTATACTGTAGGTAGGGGTATAGTGACTAGACACAGGATAGATAATAGACAGTAACAGCAGTATACTGTAGGTAGGGGTATAGTGATAGATACAGGATAGATAATAGACAGTAACAGCAGTATACTGTAGGTAGGGCATAGTGACTAGACACAGGATAGATAATAGACAGTAACAGCAGTATACTGTAGGTAGGGGTATAGTGACTAGACACAGGATAGATAATAGACAGTAACAGTATACTGCAGTATACTGTAGGTAGGGGTATAGTGACTAGACACAGGATAGATAATAGACAGTAACAGCAGTATACTGCAGTATACTGTAGGTGAGACACAGGATAGATAATAGACAGTAACAGCAGTATACTGTAGGTAGGGGTATAGTGACTAGACACAGGATAGATAATAGACAGTAACAGCAGTATACTGTAGGTAGGGGTATAGTGACTAGACACAGGATAGATAATAGACAGTAACAGCAGTATACTGTAGGTAGGGGGGTATAGTGACTAGACACAGGATAGATAATAGACAGTAACAGCAGTATACTGTAGGTAGGGGTATAGTGAGACACAGGATAGATAATAGACAGTAACAGCAGTATACTGTAGGTAGGGGATATAGTGACTAGACACAGGATAGATAATAGACAGTAACAGCAGTATACTGTAGGTAGGGGTATAGTGACTAGACACAGGATAGATAATAGACAGTAACAGCAGTATACTGTAGGTAGGGGTACAGGATAGATAATAGACACTAACAGCAGTATACTGTAGGTAGGGGTATAGTGACTAGACACAGGATAGATAATAGACAGTAACAGCAGTATACTGTAGGTAGGGGTACAGGATAGATAATAGACACTAACAGCAGTATACTGTAGGTAGGGGTATAGTGACTAGACACAGGATAGATAATAGACAGTAACAGCAGTATACTGTAGGTAGGGGTATAGTGACTAGACACAGGATAGATAATAGACAGTAACAGCAGTATACTGTAGGTAGGGGTATAGTGACTAGACACAGGATAGATAATAGACAGTAACAGCAGTATACTGTAGGTAGAGGTACAGGATAGATAATAGACACTAACAGCAGTATACTGTAGGTAGGGGTATAGTGACTAGACACAGGATAGATAATAGACAGTAACAGCAGTATACTGTAGGTAGGGGTATAGTGACTAGACACAGGATAGATAATAGACAGTAACAGCAGTATACTGTAGGTAGGGGTATAGTGACTAGACACAGGATAGATAATAGACAGTAACAGCAGTATACTGTAGGTAGGGGTATAGTGATAATAGACACAGGATAGATAATAGACAGTAACAGCAGTATACTGTAGGTAGGGGTATAGTGACTAGACACAGGATAGATAATAGACAGTAACAGCAGTATACTGTAGGTAGGGGTATAGTGACTAGACACAGGATAGATAATAGA
>NC_060185.1:10996748-10999248 GCF_021184085.1 Oncorhynchus gorbuscha | reverse complement strand
CTACAGCCCTATCGATTTGAATTAGGGCTTGCTCGCCCCTCCATTTCCTGTAGTCCACGATCAGCTCATTTAGTCTTACTGACATTGAGGAAGAGTGGTTTTCCTGGCACAACACTGCCAGGTCTCTGACCTCCTCCCAGTAGTCTGTCTCATCCTCGTCGGTGATCAGGCCTACCACCTATCATGTCGTCGGAAAACGTAATGATGGTGTTGGAGTCGTGTGCGACATTGAAATTAGCTTTTTTTTTATGTTAACATGTGATTTATCAGCATTATTGATAGCTGCTGTCTATAATTTCATGAACTTTTGCGACTCTTATAGAAAAGGGTTGATCTAATAATAATAATAATATATGCCATTTAGCAGACGCTTTTATCCAAAGCGACTTACAGTCATGTGTGCATACATTCTACGTATGGGTGGTCCCGGGAATCGAACCCACTACCCTGGCGTTACAAGCGCCATGCTCTACCAACTGAGCTACAGAAGGACCAGATCTATTACTTCATCTTGTGGTGTGTTTTTGCAACTGCAGTGTGTTTTAATTCAACTGCAATGTGTTCTAATTCAACTGCAGTGTGTTTTAATTCAACTGCAGTGTGTTCTAATTCAACTGCAGTGTGTTTTAATTCAACTGCAGTGTGTTCTAATTCAACTGCAGTGTGTTTTAATTCAACTGCAGTGTGTTCTAATTCAACTGCAGTGTGGTTTAATTCAACTGTGTGTTCTAATTCAACTGCAGTGTGTTTTAATTCAACTGCAGTGTGTTTTAATTAAACTGTGTGTTTTAATTCAACTGCAGTGTGTTTTAATTCAACTGTGTGTTCTAATTCAACTGTGTGTTCTAATTCAACTGCAGTGTGTTTTAATTCAACTGCAGTGTGTTTTAATTAAACTGTGTGTTTTAATTCAACTGCAGTGTGTTTTAATTCAACTGTGTGTTCTAATTCAACTGTGTGTTCTAATTCAACTGCAGTGTGTTTTAATTCAACTGCAGTGTGTTTTAATTCAACTGCAGTGTGTTTTAATTCAACTGCAGTGTGTTTTAATTCAACTGCAGTGTGTTCTAATTCAACTGCAGTGTGTTTTAATTCAACTGCAGTGTGTTCTAATTCAACTGCAGTGTGTTTTAATTCAACTGTGTGTTTTAATTCAACTGCAGTGTGTTTTAATTCAACTGCTGTGTGTTCTAATTCAACTGCAGTGTGTTTAATTCAACTGCAGTGTGTTTTAATTCAACTGCAGTGTGTTTTAATTCAACTGCATTGTGTTTTAATTCAACTGCAGTGTTTTCTAATTCAACTGCAGTGTGTTCTAATTCAACTGCAATGTGTTTTAATTCAACTGCAGTGTGTTTTAATTCAACTGCATTGTGTTTTAATTCAACTGTGGTGTTTTCTAATTCAACTGCAGTGTGTTTTATTCAACTGCAGTGTGTTGTATTCAACTGCAGTGTGTTTTAATTCAACTGCAGTGTGTTTTAATTCAACTGCAGTGTGTTTTAATTCAACTGCAGTGTGTTGTATTCAACTGCAGTGTGTTTTAATTCAACTGCAGTGTGTTTTAATTCAACTGCAGTGTGTTGTATTCAACTGCAGTGTGTTTTAATTCAACTGCAGTGTGTTGTATTCAACTGCAGTGTGTTTTAATTCAACTGCAGTGTGTTGTATTCAACTGCAGTGGGTTTTAATTCAACTGCAGTGGGTTCTAATTCAACTGCAGTGTGTTTTGTAACATTAACATCACTGTATTCGTCAATTTTGTACACAAAGTCCAACGCAAATGTGACTTTCGCTTTATCCCAAACCTGACACTTATCTATGTTGGAGAGGGTGAAACAGGGGGCTGCTATACTGGACGCCCTGAAGCAGTTGTTGTTGTGGGGGTTAAGTCGCTTGCTCAAGGGCATAACGACAGACGATGGCATCTTGGTGATAGGTTCTATGGTGCTATACACAGCCAGTAACCGTGGTCATAGGTTCTATGGTGCTATACACAGCCAGTAACCGTGGTCATAGGTTCTATGGTGCTATATACAGCCAGTAACCGTGGTGATAGGTTCTATGGTGCTATACACAGCCAGTAACCGTGGTCATAGGTTCTATGGTGCTATATACAGCCAGTAACCGTGGTGATAGGTTCTATGGTGCTATACACAGCCAGTAACCGTGGTCATAGGTTCTATGGTGCTATATACAGCCAGTAACCGTGGTGATAGGTTCTATGGTGCTATACACAGCCAGTAACCGTGGTCATAGGTTCTATGGTGCATTATACAGCCAGTAACCGTGGTGATAGGTTCTATGGTGCTATACACAGCCAGTAACCGCGGTGATAGGTTCTATGGTGCTATACACAGCCAGTAACCGTGGTGATAGGTTCTATGGTGCGATACACAGCCAGTAACCGGCCACTAGGGGGCAACAGTGAGCGCTGTTACCTTCAGGTAGATGCCAGTTTTTCTAGGGCGTTGTGGACAGGAATGACGGATGGGCGTAA
>NC_060185.1:10984248-10991748 GCF_021184085.1 Oncorhynchus gorbuscha | reverse complement strand
GGGACAGCAGTGGAGAAGGTGGAAAGCTTCAAGTTCCTTAGCGTACACATCACTGACAATCTGAAATGGTTCACCCACACAGACAGTGTGGTGAAGAAGGTGCAACAGTGCCTCTTCAACCTCAGGAGGCAGAAGAAATTTGGCTTGGCCCCTAAGACCCTCACAAACTACTACACATGCACCATTGAGAGCCTCCTATTGTGCTGTATCACCACCTGGTTTGGCAACTGCAACCACACTATTCCCCAGAGGGTGGTGTCAGCAGCCCAGCGGGTCATTGGGGACACACTGCCTGCCCTCCGGGACATCTACAATCCCTGGTGTCACAAGAAGGCCAAGAATATCATCAAGGACGTCAGCAACCCGAGACACGGCCTGTTCATCCTGCAACCATCTTGAAGATCATCAAGGACCTCAGCCATCCGAGCCACGGCCTGTTCACCCTGCTACCATCTAGAAGGGTGAAGGTGTGTGTAAAGATGGGGAGTAGGTGTGTGTAATGATGGGAAGCAGGTGTGTGTAATGATGGGTAGCAGGTGTGTGTAATGATGGGGAGCAGGTGTGTGTAGTGATGGGGAGCAGGTGTGTGTAATGATGGGATTTGGTGCATGTAATGATGGGGAACAGGTGTGTGTAATGATGGGGACGAGGTGTGTGTAATGATGGGGAGCAGGTGTGTGTAGTGATGGGGAGCAGGTGTGTGTAATGATGGGATTTGGTGCATGTAATGATGGGGAACAGGTGTGTGTAATGATGGGGAACAGGTGTGTGTAATGATGGGGAGCAGGTGTGTGTAATGATGGGATTTGGTGCATGTAATGTTGGGGAACAGGTGTGTGTAATGATGGGTAGCAGGTGTGTGTAGTGATGGGGAGCAGGTGTGTGTAATGATGGGATTTGGTGCATGTAATGATGGGGAACAGGTGTGTGTAATGATGGGGAACAGGTGTGTGTAATGATGGGGAGCAGGTGTGTGTAATGATGGGGACGAGGTGTGTGTAATGATGGGGAGCAGGTGTGTGTAATGATGGGGAGCAGGTGTGTGTAGTGATGGGGAGCAGGTGTGTGTAATGATGGGGAGCAGGTGTGTGTAGTGATGGGGAGCAGGTGTGTGTAATGATGGGGAGCAGGTGTGTGCAATGATGGGGAGCATGTGTGTGTAATGATGGTGCCAGGACTGGTAGTCAGTTGTCCGGCGACTTCGAGTGCTGGAGAGAGGCAGTGGGAGTAGGCTTGACAACTGGTCACTTTAATAATGTTTACATACTGTTTTCCCCACTTCATATGTTTATACTGTATTCCAGCCAAGGCCCATCCTTTATAACTACTGTCTATACACACCATCCTTTATAACTACTGTCTATACACACCATCCTATATAGCTACTGTCTATACTGTCTATACACACCATCCTTTATAACTACTGTCTATACACACCATCCTGTATAATTACTGTCTATACACACCATCCTTTATAACTACTGTCTATACACACCATCCTATATAACTACTGTCTATACACACCATCCTGTATAACTACTGTCTATACGGTCTATACACACCATCCTTTATAATTACTGTCTATACACACCATCCTTTATAACTACTGTCTATACACACCATCCTATATAACTACTGTCTATACTGTCTATACACACCATCCTATATAATTACTGTCTATACACCATCCTATATAACTACTGTCTATACGGTCTATACACACCATCCTTTATAATTACTGTCTATACACACCATCCTATATAATTACTGTCTATACACCATCCTATATAACTACTGTCTATACACACCATCCTATATAACTACTGTCTATACTGTCTATACACACCATCCTATATAATTACTGTCTATACACACCATCCTATATAACTACTGTCTATACACACCATCCTATATAACTACTGTCTATACGGTCTACACACACCATCCTTTATAATTACTGTCTATACACACCATCCTATATAATTACTGTCTATACTGTCTATACACACCATCCTATATAACTACTGTCTATACACACCATCCTATATAGCTACTGTCTATACTGTCTATACACACCATCCTATATAACTACTGTCTATACACACCATCCTATATAGCTACTGTCTATACTGTCTATACACACCATCCTATATAACTACTGTCTATACACACCATCCTATATAGCTACTGTCTATACTGTCTATACACACCATCCTATATAACTACTGTCTATACACACCATCCTATATAACTACTGTCTATACTGTCTATACACACCATCCTATATAATTACTGTCTATACACCATCCTATATAACTACTGTCTATACTGTCTATACACACCATCCTATATAACTACTGTCTATACACACCATCCTATATAACTACTGTCTATACTGTCTATACACACCATCCTATATAATTACTGTCTATACACCATCCTATATAACTACTGTCTATACTGTCTATACACACCATCCTATATAACTACTGTCTATACACACCATCCTATATAACTACTGTCTATACTGTCTATACACACCATCCTATATAACTACTGTCTATACTGTCTATACACACCATCCTATATAATTACTGTCTATACTGTCTATACACACCATCCTATATAACTACTGTCTATACACCATCCTATATAACTACTGTCTATACACACCATCCTATATAACTACTGTCTATACTGTCTATACACACCATCCTATATAACTACTGTCTATACTGTCTATACACACCATCCTATATAACTACTGTCTATACTGTCTATACACACCATCCTATATAATTACTGTCTATACACACCATCCTATATAACTACTGTCTATACTGTCTATACACACCATCCTTTATAACTACTGTCTATACACACCATCCTATATAACTACTGTCTATACTGTCTATACACACCATCCTATATAATTACTGTCTATACACCATCCTATATAACTACTGTCTATACACACCATCCTATATAACTACTGTCTATACTGTCTATACACACCATCCTATATAATTACTGTCTATACACCATCCTATATAACTACTGTCTATACACACCATCCTATATAATTACTGTCTATACACCATCCTATATAACTACTGTCTATACACACCATCCTATATAACTACTGTCTATACTGTCTATACACACCATCCTATATAATTACTGTCTATACTGTCTATACACACCATCCTATATAACTACTGTCTATACACACCATCCTATATAGCTACTGTCTATACTGTCTATACACACCATCCTATATAACTACTGTCTATACACACCATCCTATATTTACATTTACATTTAAGTCATTTAACAGACGCTCTTATCCAGAGCGATATAACTACTGTCTATACACACCATCCTATATAGCTACTGTCTATACACACCATCCTATATAACTACTGTCTATACACACCATCCTATATAGCTACTGTCTATACTGTCTATACACACCATCCTATATAACTACTGTCTATACACACCATCCTATATAACTACTGTCTATACACACCATCCTATATAACTACTGTCTATACTGTCTATACACACCATCCTATATAACTACTGTCTATACACACCATCATATTCATATGAAGTGTATTTACATTATGTTGTTCATTATGGTGCTCATTCAATTATTTCTATATTTCTGAAATACTTTTTATTTTGTGGATTTGCGTGTTTTGTATTGTTAGATATTACTGCACTGTTGGATCTAGGAACACAGGCATTACACTACGCCAGCGATACCCTCTGTTAAATATGTGTAGGAGACGAAAAACATTTGATTTCATTTGACACACTCCTTATCTCATACAGATCACTTCTCCCCTACTGTAAATATAAATATAAGCCAATTATCCCCATGATGCATCTCACTTTGGTTGTTGACCCCTCTGGCACTGAGATCCAAGACCCCCCAGCCCAAAACAATGCAGTTCCCTCCAACAACAGTACAATCACACTGCACCATGATGTCATTCAGCTGTTTAGTGTTCCCAGTACAGCCACACTACACCATGATGTCATTCAGCTGTTTAGTGTTCCCAGTACAGCCACACTACACCATGATGTCATTCAGCTGTTTAGTGTTCCCAGTACAGCCACACTACACCATGATGTCATTCAGCTGTTTAGTGTTCCCAGTACAGCCACACTGCACCATGATGTCATTCAGCTGTTTAGTGTTCCCAGTACAGCCACACTACACCATGATGTCATTCAGCTGTTTAGTGTTCCCAGTACAGCCACACTACACCATGATGTCATTCAGCTGTTTAGTGTTCCCAGTACAGCCACACTACACCATGATGTCATTCAGCTGTTTAGTGTTCCCAGTACAGCCACACTACACCATGATGTCATTCAGCTGTTTAGTGTTCCCAGTACAGCCACACTACACCATGATGTCATTCAGCTGTTTAGTGTTCCCAGTACAGCCACACTGCACCATGATGTCATTCAGCTGTTTAGTGTTCCCAGTACAGCCACACTACACCATGATGTCATTCAGCTGTTTAGTGTTCCCAGTACAGCCACACTGCACCATGATGTCATTCAGCTGTTTAGTGTTCCCAGTACAGCCACACTACACCATGATGTCATTCAGCTGTTTAGTGTTCCCAGTACAGCCACACTGCACCATGATGTCATTCAGCTGTTTAGTGTTCCCAGCACAGCCACACTGCACCATGATGTCATTCAGCTGTTTAGTGTTCCCAGCACAGCCACACTACACCATGATGTCATTCAGCTGTTTAGTGTTCCCAGTACAGCCACGCTGCACCATGATGTAATTTAGCCTGTAGGAAGAGATAAGTTGTTGAGCCTGTTTATACAAAACCATTATGTTGTCTGGAAAAATAAAACCGAAAGTCAACTTGCAGTTCGCATTCATGGCAGAGATTCGTAGTATGATTTTGAGTCGAATCAAATCAAATGTTATTGGTCGTAGTGTTTAACAGATGTTATTGGTCGTAGTGTTTACAGATGTTATTGGTCGTAGTGCTTAACAGATGTTATTGGTCGTAGTATTTAACAGATGTTATTGGTCGTAGTGTTTAACAGATGTTATTGGTCGTAGTGTTTAACAGATGCTATTGGTCGTAGTGTTTAACAGATGTTATTGGTCGTAGTGTTTAACAGATGTTATTGGTCGTAGTGTTTAACAGATGTTACTGGTCGTAGTGTTTAACAGATGTTATTGGCTGTAGTGTTTAACAGATGTTATTGGTCGTAGTGTTTAACAGATGTTATTGGTCGTAGTGTTTAACAGATGTTATTGGTCGTAGTGTTTAACAGATGTTATTGGTCGTAGTGTTTAACAGATGTTACTGGTCGTAGTGTTTAACAGATGTTATTGGTCGTAGTGTTTAACAGATGTTATTGGTCGTAGTGTTTAACAGATGTTATTGGTCGTAGTGTTTAACAGATGTTACTGGTCGTAGTGTTTAACAGATGTTATTGGTCGTAGTGTTTAACAGATGTTACTGGTCGTAGTGTTTAACAGATGTTACTGGTCATAGTGTTTAACAGATGTTATTGGTCGTAGTGTTTAACAGATGTTATTGGTCGTAGTTTTTAACAGATGTTACTGGTCGTAGTGTTTAACAGATGTTATTGGTCGTAGTGTTTAACAGATGTTACTGGTCGTAGTGTTTAACAGATGTTACTGGTCATAGTGTTTAACAGATGTTATTGGTCGTAGTGTTTAACAGATGTTATTGGTCGTAGTTTTTATAACAGATGTTATTGTGGGTGTTGCGAAATGATTGTCTAATGTCTCAAATTGAAATAAGATCACTTCTCTTTTTCATGAACCACATCTCTCTTTCACTCCCTCCTTTCTGTCTCAGTCAGTGAGAGATGACTGTGTAGTTCTACTCCCCTCCCTGTTTAGACACGCAGGCACGCACACACACACACAATCTCTCTGCACAATGACACCACAAGTACTGTAGCCTCTCGACACCCAGGATTATTAGGGTCAGTCAGCCATGCAGCAAGGGCATGATAGAAACTACACAGAGACCAGAGGAGAGGGGGAGAAGGATGAGAGGATGAGAGAGGACAGGAGAGAGGGGAGAGAGGGGAGGAGTTGAGAGGTGGGATGAGAGGACGAGAGTGTCATGTATTGTCTTATATTGTCTTGTCATTTTGCTTTTCCTTCTGTTCGCTTTCCCCCTGCTGGTCTTTTTAGGTTCGTTCCCCTTTTTCTCTCTCCCTTCCTCTCTCTCTTCTCTCTATCGTTCCGTTCCTGCTCCCAGCTGTTCCTATTCCCCTAATCAATCATTTAGTCTTCCCACACCTGTTCCCTATCTTTTCCTGATTAGAGTCCCTATTTCTCCCCTTGTTTTCCGTTCCTGCCCTGTCGGATCCTTGTCTATTGTTCACCGTGCTGTGTCTGTGTATCGCCCTGTCGTGTCGTGTTTCCCTCAGATGCTGCGTGGTGAGCAGGTGTCTGAGTCTGCTACGTTCAAGTGCCTTCCCGAGGCAACCTGCAGTTCATGATCGAGTCTCCAGTCTGTTCTCGTCATTACGAGTGGAATTGTGCTTTATGTTTGTATATTTACTTTACTGGATTAAAGACTCTGTTTTCGCCAAGTCGCTTTTGGGTCCTCATTCACCTGCATAACAGAAGGATCCGACCAAGAATGGACCCAGCGACTATGGATTCTCTCTACTCTACTCTCGAGTTCCAGGGAGCGATGCTCGGCAGACACGAGCAGGAATTGTCTGCTGCTCGGCATGCCGTTGAGACCCTGGCCGCTCAGGTCTCCGACCTCTCAGGACAGTATCAGAGTCTTCGTCTCGTGCCACCAGCTACTTCCGGGTCTTCCGAGCCTCCGGAACCTAGGGTTAATAACCCACCATGTTATTCTGGGCAGCCCACTGAGTGCCGCTCCTTTCTCACCCAGTGTGATATAGTGTTCTCTCTCCAACCCAACACATACTCAAGAGAGAGAGCTCGGATTGCCTACGTCATATCACTCCTTACTGGTCGGGCTCGGCAGTGGGGCACAGCTATCTGGGAGGCAAGCGCTGAGTGTACTAACAATTATCTGAACTTTAAAGAGGAGATGATAAGGGTTTTTGATCGCTCAGTTTTTGGGAAAGAAGCTTCCTGGTCCCTGTCTTCCCTATGTCAAGGTAATCGATCCATAACGGATTACTCTATAGAGTTTCGCACTCTTGCTGCCTCCAGTAACTGGAACGAGCAGGCGTTGCTCGCTCGTTTTCTGGAGGGACTCCACGCTAAGGTTAAGGATGAGATTCTCTCTCGGGAGGTTCCATCCAGCGTGGATTCTTTGATTGAACTCGCTATTCGCATTGAACGACGGGTAGATCTTCGTCACCGAGCTCATAGAAGAGAGCTCGCGTTAACTGTGTCTCCCCTCTCTCCGACACTACCATCTTTCCCCACTGACTCAGGTGTTGAGCCCATGCAGCTGGGGGTATTCGCATTTCGACTAAGGAGAG
>NC_060185.1:10976297-10984148 GCF_021184085.1 Oncorhynchus gorbuscha | reverse complement strand
CCTATGATGTCTGAGGGCTGGTGTTATGGGCTAATGCTATGCTGTTGAGGGCTGGGGTTATGTGCTAATGCTATGCTGTCTGAGGGCTGGGGTTATGGGCTAATGCTATGCTGTCTGAGGGCTGGGGTTATGCGCTAATGTTATGCTGTCTGGGGGCTGGGGTTATGGGCTAATGGTGTCTAAGGGTTGGGGTTATGGGCTAATGTATGATGGGCTGGGGTTATGGGCTAATGCTATGTTAGGGCTGGGGTTATGGGCTAATGCTATGCTGTCTGAGGGCTGGGGTTATGGGCTAATGCTATGATGTCTGAGGGCTGGGGTTATGGGCTAATGCTATGATGTCTGAGGGCTGGGGTTATGGGCTAATGCTATGATGTCTGAGGGCTGGGGTTATGGGCTAATGCTATGATGTCTGAGGGCTGGGGTTATGGGCTAATGCTATGATGTCTGAGGGCTGGGGTTATGGCTAATGCTATGCTGTCTGAGGGCTGGTGTTATGGGCTAATGCTATGCTGTCTGAGGGCTGGGGTTATGGGCTAATGCTATGATGTCTGAGGGCTGGGGTTATGGGCTAATGCTATGATGTCTGAGGGCTGGGGTTATGGGCTAATGCTATGCTGTCTGAGGGCTGGGGTTATGCGCTAATGTTATGCTGTCTGGGGGCTGGGGTTATGGGCTAATGCTATGCTGTCTGAGGGCTAGGGTGATGGGCTAATGCTATGATGTCTGAGGGCTGGGGTTATAATAATACTATGATGTTGAGGGCTGGGGATATGGGATAATGCTATGCTGTCTGAGGGCTGGGGTTATGGGCTAATGCTAAGATTTTGAGGGCTGGTGTTATGGGCTAATGCTATGATGTCGGAGGGCTGGGGTTATGGGCTAATACTATGATGTTGAGGGCTGGGGATATGGGATAATGCTATGCTGTCTGAGGGCTGGGGTTATGGGCTAATGCTAAGATTTTGAGGGCTGGTGTTATGGGCTAATGCTATGATGTCGGAGGGCTGGTGTTATGGGCTAATGCTATGCTGTTGAGGGCTGGGGTTATGGGCTAATGCTATGCTGTCTGAGGGCTGGGGTTATGGGATAATGCTATGATGTTGATGGCTGGGGTTATGGGCTAATGCTATGATGTTGAGGGCCTGGGTTATGGGCTAATGCTATGATGTTGAGGCCTGGGTTATGGGATAATGCTATGATGTTGATGGCTGGGGTTATGGGCTAATGCACAACCCTTGTGTGTGTGTGTGTGTGTGTGTGTGTGTGTGTGTGTGTGTGTGTGTGTGTGTGTGTGTGTGTGTGTGTGTGTGTGTGTGTGTGTGTGTGTGTGTGTGTGTGTGTGTGTGTGTGTGTGTGCGTGCGTAAGATCTCACCACAGATTGCTGAATGAAATAAACATTAGGTCTATCATCTCCCTGTGATGTCTTTGAGGTACATTTGGTTCCCATTTCACAGGACAGTGATGAGGAGGTGGTGGAAAGGAGGGAGAGGAGGCAGAGAGGGAGAGGAGGAGGAAGAGGAGGAGAGGAGAAAGGGAGAGGAGGAGAGGAGGAAAGAAAGAGGGAGAGGAAGAAAGGAAGGAGAGAGGAGGAAAGGATGGAGAGAAGGAAGAGATGGAGAGGAGGAAGAGAGGGAGAGGAGGAAGAGAGGGAGAGGAAGAATGGAGGGAGAGGAGGAAGAGAGGGAGAGGAGAAAGGAGGGAGAGGAGGAAAGGAGTGACAGGAGGAAGAGAGGGAGAGGAAGAATGGAGGGAGAGGAGGAAGAGAGGAGGGAGAAAAGGAGGGAGGAAAAGGAGGGAGGAAGAGAGGGAGAGGAGTGAAAGGGGGAGGGAGGAAGGAGAGGGAGGAAGAGAGAGAGGAGAAAAGGAGGGAGATGAGGAAAGGAAAGGAGGAAAGGGGAGGAGAGAGGGAGGAGAAAAGGAGGGAGAGAGGAAAGGGGAAGGAGGAAAGGGAGAGGAGGAAGAGAAAGGAGGGAGATGAGGAAAGGAGGGAGAGGAGGAAAGGAGGGAGAGGAGGAAGAGAGGAGAGGAGAAAAGGAGGGAGAGGAACACATACAAGAGAACCAAACTGAAATACACAAATCCTTTGAGCAGAAAGGATCGGTCTCTGTGATGCATGATGGGATAGAGTCCCACTGACGGTTTGAGACAAAGTAAAACACAGACCAGCATTGTGTTGTGTAGGCCGGCTACAGAAACAGGATGAAACTATGACAATATGAAGTATTCAGTACATAGGCCTCTGCTTGTCTTCTGTAAAGCCATATGATTTCTCCTAACCCCATACAGGATACTTCCATCCAGACTGGTTCAACTAAGCAGGGCCTGATTATTTCATCCTCCCCAGAAGTGTGCATTGTGTTGTTTGGATGGTCTCGGTTTGTGTCGTTACAAGTTGTGATTGATCATCTGTACAGCTCATTTGTGGTGGGAGAACCATTGCACCATCTCTGTCGACTGTTTACATGCCTTTTCCACGATGTCAGTGTTGCTGTAATCATTGTCTTTATCTAATCACAATAGAAAGGGCATCTATCTGTCTCTCTTTCTCTCCCTCTGTCTCTTCTCTCCCTCTGTCTCTCTCTGCTCTCTCTCTGCTCTCTCTCTCTCTCTGCTCTCTCTGCTCTCTCTCTCTCTCTGCTCTCTCTCTCTCTGTCTCTCTCTGCTCTCTCTCTCTCTCTCTCTCTGTCTCTGTCTCTTTCTCTCTGTCTCTCTCCCTCTCTCTCTCGCTCCCTCTGTCTCTCTCTATCTGTCTCTCTCTCTCTCTCTCTCTCTCTGTCTCTTTCTCTCTGTCTCTCTCCCTCTCTCTCTCTCGCTCCCTCTGTCTCTCTCTCTCTCTCTCTCTTAATTCAAGGGCTTTATTGGCATGGGAAACGTGTTAACATTGCCAAGTGTTAACAACTTCACATTGCCCTTTTCTTGTGCTGTAATGGCACACTGTGGTATTTCACCCAGTAGATATGAGTTTATCAAAATTGGGTTTGTTTTCGAGTTCTTTGTGGATCTGTAATCAGAGGGAAATATGTGTCTCTAATATGGTCATACATCGGGCAGGAGGTTAGGAAGTGCAGCTTAGTTTCCACCTCATTTTGTGGGCAGTGAGCACATAGCCTGTCTTCTCTAGAGAGCCATGTCTGCCTACGGTGGCCTTTCTCAATAGCAAGGCTATGCTCATTCTGAGTCTCTCTCTCTCTCTCTCTAGTCTACAAGTGCAAACCGGCTTGAGTTCTGTAATTGAGCTCATCCAAGAGTGACACTTTACAAATCCACTTTGCTCTTTTGGGCCAGTTTTAAAAGTTGTAACTGTATGAGAAGAAAGACTGAGGATCTTTAAGTTTGATAGTCATATTTATTTTCTTCCTGTAGAAACTAGCCTTATGCAATGGTCTAGCAGACACGCCCACATGTGGGACCAGGAACACCTGGGCACATTTTATATTTTTTGCAGATTAAGGAGTGAGAGAGAGCAGGGAGAGAAACAGGTGACAGACTAAAATAAAGAGGGTTGTGTTCCTCCCTAACAGGACAGTGTATAGAGAGAGATGTGCTCGTGCTCTGTGAGTATTAGCCCAGTGATTGTAGTCCTGGCAATGGATGCCATATCACTTGACCTTTATGCCCTAGAGGCCTGTCAATGTGTGAGTGTAAAGTTCCCGTGTAAGTGTGTAATTGTGTATGTACCTTTGTGTGTGTGTGTGTACAGTACTTGTGTAACTGTACATGTGTGGGTTGTATTGTCAGATTGACGCCACTGACCTTCACATGAAGGAAAAGTCAAAGTCCAAAGCTAATCCATGTGATGTGACGTGTGTGTGTGTGTGTGTGTGTGTGTGTGTGTGTGTGTGTGTGTGTGTGTGTAGACAGGTTTGTGTATTGGGAACACAGGTTTGTGTATTTGGACACCTTCAGCTCTTTCCTCTTATCACAGTTTCCCATCTTTGATTAGTTTGACTAAATCAGACCCATGTCTATCACTGTTACATAAACCTGCCCGTGGCTGCAGGCTGTACTATTTGGCATTTCATAGCACATCACCTGCTATGACATCACTATGACATCACTATGAGATCACTATGGCATTACTATGACATCACTATGACATCACTATGAGATCACTATGACATCACTATGACATCACTATGCCATCACTATGGCATCACTATGCCATCACTATGAGATCACTATGGCATTACTATGACATCACTATGCCATCACTATGAGATCACTATGGCATTACTATGACATCACTATGACATCACTATGAGATCACTATGGCATTACTATGACATCACTATGAGATCACTATGGCATCACTATGACATCACTATGCCATCACTATGAGATCACTATGGCATTACTATGACATCACTATGACATCACTATGAGATCACTATGGCATTACTATGACATCACTATGACATCACTATGAGATCACTATGGCATCACTATGAGATCACTGGCATCACTATGACATCACTATGCCATCACTATGAATCACTATGGCATTACTATGACATCACTATGACATCACTATGAGATCACTATGGCATCACTATGACACCACTATGAGATCACTATGGCATTACTATGACATCACTATGAGATCACTAGGGCATCACTATGGCATCACTATGACATCACTATGCCATCACTATGAGATCACTAGGGCATTACTATGACATCACTATGCCATCACTATGGCATCACTATGACATCACTATGCCATCACTATGAGATCACTAGGGCATTACTGACATCACTATGGCATCACTATGACATCACTATGCCATCACTATGAGATCACTAGGGCATTACTATGACATCACTATGCCATCACTATGAGATCACTAGGGCATCACTATGAGATCACTATGCCATCACTATGAGATCACTATGGCATCACTATGACATCACTATGAGATCACTATGGTATTACTATGAAATCACTATGACAGGAATCAACTCAGTTCAGTGGAAGTGTTGTGACTAGTCTCCCATGCAGCTTGTAAACACTAAAATTCACCCCACTCCAAGAATCACAGGTAGAACCAGATGCTTTCATTTTTAAACATTGGACACACTACAATTCTCTGTGACATCAGAGTGATCCAATTAAGTCTACATCTGTACCAATTAGACAGAAACTCATAAGAGGAATACACTGAATTGCGGACATTGAGATGACAGAAAATGTTGATCCATTCGGAAGTTTATTTGAAAGTAAATAATCAACAGAGCTGTGGACATTGACAATGTAAAACATGTTGTTTCTGTGCACAACTTTTCCTTATTCCACGTTCACAAGTTTACAACACGGTTCTAAAGAGCGTCAGTTAAATGAAGTTCAATGACAGCCAGAGTTCCAAGTCCCATAATCCACACCAAGCAGTGGGTCATGTCCAGGGGTCATGTCCAGGGGTCATGTCCAGGTCTGCAGTGAGTTATACTGAGGCCTGAACCACCTGTCAACCCCAATCTGTTTTTAAATAATATTTACAGATAACCAGGGGCACACTGCAACAATCAGACATCATTTACAGATAGCCAGGGGCACACTCCAACAATCAGACATCATTTACAGATAACCAGGGCACACTCCAACAATCAGACATCATTTACAGATAGCCAGGGGCACCTCAACAATCAGACATCATTTACAGATAGCCAGAGGCACATCCAACAATCAGACATCATTTACAGATAGCCAGAGGCACACTCCAACAATCAGGCATCATTTACAGATAGCCAGAGGCACACTCCAACAATCAGACATCATTTACAGATAGCCAGGGGCACACTCCAACAATCAGACATCATTTACAGATAGCCAGGGGCACACTCCAACAATCAGACATCATTTACAGATAGCCAGGGGCACACTCCAACAATCAGACATCATTTACAGATAGCCAGAGGCACACTCCAACAATCAGACATCATTTACAGATAGCCAGAGGCACACTCCAACAATCAGACATCATTTACAGATAGCCAGAGGCACACTCCAACAATCAGACATCATTTACAGATAGCCGAGGCACACTCCAACAATCAGACATCATTTACAGATAGCCAGAGGCACACTGCAACAATCAGACATCATTTACAGATAGCCAGGGGGCACACTCCAACAATCAGACATCATTTACAGATAGCAAGGGCACACTCCAACAATCAGACATCATTTACAGATAGCCAGAGGCACACTCCAACAATCAGACATCATTTACAGATAGCCAGAGGCACACTCAACAATCAGACATCATTTACAGATAGCCAGAGGCACACTCCAACAATCAGACATCATTTACAGATAGCAGAAGGCACACTCCAACAATCAGACATCATTTACAGATGGGCACACTTAACAATCAGACATCATTTACAGATAGCCAGAGGCACACTCAACAATCAGACATCATTTACAGATAGCCAGAGGCACACTCCAACAATCAGACATCATTTACAGATAACCAGGGGCACACTCCAACAATCAGACATCATTTACAGATAGCCAGGCACACTCCAACAATCAGACATCATTTACAGATAACCAGGGCACACTCCAACAATCAGGCATCATTTACAGATAGCCAGGGCACACTCCAACAATCAGACATCATTTTACAGATAGCAGAGCACCTCCAACAATCAGACATCATTTACAGATGACCAGAGCACACTCCAACAATCAGACATCATTTACAGATGCAGAGGCACACTCCAACAATCAGCAGACATCATTTACAGATCAGGGCACACTCCAACAATCAGACATAATTTACAGATAGCCAGAGGCACACTCCAACAATCAGACATCATTTACAGATAGCCAGGGGCACACTCCAACAATCAGACATCATTTACAGATAGCCTGAGGGCTCCCAACAATCAGACATCATTTTACAGATAGCCAGAGGCACACTCAACAATCAGACATCATTTACAGATAGCCAGAGGCACACTCCAACAATCAGACATCATTTACAGATAGCCAGAGGCACACTCCAACAATCAGACATCATTTACAGATAGCCAGAGGCACACTCCAACAATCAGACATCATTTACAGATAGCCAGAGGCACACTCCAACAATCAGACATCATTTACAGATAGCCCAGAGCCTCCAACAATCAGACATCATTTACAGATAGCCAGAGGCACACTCCAACAATCAGACATCATTTACAGATAGCCAGAGGCACACTCCAACAATCAGACATCATTTTACAGATAGCCAGAGGCACACTCCAACAATCAGACATCATTTACAGATAGCCAGAGGCACACTCAACAATGAACATCATTTTACAGATAGCCAGAGGCACCTCCAACAATCAGGCATCATTTACAGATAGCCAGAGGCACACTCCAACAATCAGACATCATTTACAGATAGCCAGAGGCACACTCCAACAATCAGACATCATTTACAGATAGCCAGAGGCACACTCCAACAATCAGACATCATTTACAGATAGCCAGAGGCACACTCCAACAATCAGACATCATTTACAGATAGCCAGAGGCACACTCCAACAATCAGACATCATTTACAGATAGCCAGGGGCACACTCCAACAATCAGACATCATTTACAGATAGCCAGAGGCACACTCCAACAATCAAACATCATTTACAGATAGCCAGAGGCACACTCCAACAATCAGACATCATTTACAGATAGCCAGAGGCACACTCCAACAATCAGACATCATTTACAGATAGCCAGAGGCACACTCCAACAATCAGACATCATTTACAGATAGCCAGGGCACACTCCAACAATCAGACATCATTTACAGATAGCCAGAGGCACACTCCAACAATCAGACATCATTTACAGATAG
>NC_060185.1:10973969-10976197 GCF_021184085.1 Oncorhynchus gorbuscha | reverse complement strand
GGTTAGAGGGGTGGCAGGTAGCCTAGTGGTTAGAGGGGGTGGCAGGTAGGTGGTTAGAGGGGTGGCAGGTAGCCTAGTGGTTAGAGGGGGTGGCAGGTAGCCTAGTGGTTAGAGGGGTGGCAGGTAGCCTAGTGGTTAGAGGGGTGGCAGGTAGCCTAGTGGTTAGAGGGGGTGGCAGGTAGCCTAGTGGTTAGGTAGCCTAGTGGTTAGAGGGGTGGCAGGTAGCCTAGTGGTTAGAGGGGTGGCAGGTAGCCTAGTGGTTAGAGGGTGGCAGGTAGCCTAGTGGTTAGAGGGGGTGGCAGGTAGCCTAGTGGTTAGAGGGGGTGGCAGGTAGCCAGGTAGCCTGGGTTAGAGGGGGTGGCAGGTAGCCTAGTGGTTAGAGGGGGCAGGTGGCAGGTAGCCTAGTGGTTAGAGGGGGTGGCAGGTAGCCTAGTGGTTAGAGGGGTGGCAGGTAGCCTAGTGGTTAGAGGGGGCAGGTAGCCTAGTGGTTAGAGGGGGTGGCAGGTAGCCTAGTGGTTAGAGTGGGTGGCAGGTAGCCTAGTGGTTAGAGGGGGTGGCAGGTAGCCTAGTGGTTAGAGGGTGGCAGGTAGCCTAGTGGTTAGAGGGGGTGGCAGGTAGCCTAGTGGTTAGAGGGGGTGGCAGGTAGCCTAGTGGTTAGAGGGGGGTGGCAGGTAGCCTAGTGGTTAGAGGGTGGCAGGTAGCCTAGTGGTTAGAGGGGGTGGCAGGTAGCCTAGTGGTTAGAGGGGTGGCAGGTGGTTAGCCCTAGTGGTTAGAGGGGTGGCAGGTAGCCTAGTGGTTAGAGGGGCAGGTAGCCTAGTGGTTAGAGGGGTGGCAGGTAGCCTAGTGGTTAGAGGGGGTGGCAGGTAGCCTAGTGGTTAGAGGGGGTGGCAGGTAGCCTAGTGGTTAGAGGGGTGGCAGGTAGCCTGGGTTAGAGGGGGGCAGGTAGCCTAGTGGTTAGAGGGTGGCAGGTAGCCTAGTGGTTAGAGGGGGTGGCAGGTAGCCTAGTGGTTAGAGGGGTGGCAGGTAGCCTAGTGGTTAGAGGGGTGGCAGGTAGCCTAGTGGAGGGGTTAGCCTAGTGGTTAGAGGGTGGCAGGTAGCCTAGTGGTTAGAGGGGGTGGCAGGTAGCCTAGTGGTTAGAGGGGGTGGCAGGTAGCCTAGTGGTTAGAGGGGTGGCAGGTAGCCTAGTGGTTAGAGGTGGCAGGGCCTAGTGGTGGCAGGTAGCCTAGTGGTTAGAGTGGGGGGTGGCAGGTAGCCTAGTGGTTAGAGGGGTGGCAGGTAGCCTAGTGGTTAGAGGGGGCAGGTAGCCTAGTGGTTAGAGGGGTGGCAGGTAGCCTAGTGGTTAGAGGGGGTGGCAGGTAGCCTAGTGGTTAGAGGGGTGGCAGGTAGCCTAGTGGTTAGAGGGGTGGCAGGTAGCCTAGTGGTTAGGTGGCAGGTAGCCTAGTGGTTAGAGGGGTGGCAGGTAGCCTAGTGGTTAGAGGGGTGGCAGGTAGCCTAGTGGTTAGAGGGGTGGCAGGTAGCCTAGTGGTTAGAGGGGGTGGCAGGTAGCCTAGTGGTTAGAGGGGGTGGCAGGTAGCCTAGTGGTTAGAGGGGTGGCAGGTAGCCTAGTGGTTAGAGGGGGTGGCAGGTAGCCTAGTGGTTAGAGAGGGGGTGGCAGGTAGCCTAGTGGTTAGAGGGGGTGGCAGGTAGCCTAGTGGTTAGAGGGTGGCAGGTAGCCTAGTGGTTAGAGGGTTAGTGGCAGGTAGCCTAGTGGTTAGAGGGGGTGGCAGGTAGCCTAGTGGTTAGAGGGGGTGGCAGGTAGCCTAGTGGTTAGAGGGTGGCAGGTAGCCTAGTGGTTAGAGGGGGTGGCAGGTAGCCTAGTGGTTAGAGGGGGTGGCAGGTAGCCTAGTGGTTAGAGGGGTGGCAGGTAGCCTAGTGGTTAGAGGGTGGCAGGTAGCCTAGTGGTTAGAGGTAGCCTGGGTTAGAGGGTGGCAGGTAGCCTAGTGGTTAGAGGGGGTGGCAGGTAGCCTAGTGGTTAGAGGGGTGGCAGGTAGCCTAGTGGTTAGAGGGGTGGCAGGTAGCCTAGTGGTTAGAGGGGTGGCAGGTAGCCTAGTGGTTAGAGGGGGGGTGGCAGGTAGCCTAGTGGTTAGAGGGGTGGCAGGTAGCCTAGTGGTTAGAGGGTGGCAGGTAGCCTAGTGGTTAGAGGGGGTGGCAGGTAGCCTAGTGGTTAGAGGGGGTGGCAGGTAGCCTAG
>NC_060185.1:10966469-10971469 GCF_021184085.1 Oncorhynchus gorbuscha | reverse complement strand
GAATATACCTTTGAGCATGTTGAAGTTATTCACCACACTTTGGATGGTGTATCAATACACTCAGTCACTACAAAGATGCAGGCGTCTTACCTAACTCAGTTGCCAGAGAGAAAGGAAACCGCTCAGGGATTTCACCATGAAGCCAATGGTGACTTAAAAACAGTTACAGAGTTTAATGGCTGTGATAGGAGAAAACTAAGGTATGGAAAAGCAATGAACCTTTGGTCCTGAATACAAAGTGTTCTCTTTTTGGGAAAATCCACTCTCTATATTTGCAAGCATAATGGTGGCTGCATCATGTTGTGCTTATGCTCATAATCCTTTGTAATCGGACTGAGGAGTTTTTCAGGATAAAAAAGAAATGGAATGGAGCTACGTAAGCACAGGCTTATCTTAGATGAAAACCTGGTTCAGTCTGCTTTACACCAGACACTGGGAGATTAATTCCACCTTTCAGCAGGACAATAACCTAAAACACAAGGGCAAATCTACACTCTAATTGCTTATGAAGAAGACATTGAATGTTCCTTTGTGGCCTATTCACAGTTTTGACTTTAATCTACTTGGCAATCTATGGCAAGACCTGGAAATGGTTGTTTATCAATGATCAACAATCAATTTGATTTGCTTGAAGATTTTTTTTAAAGAACAATGGGCAAATGTTGCAGTATCCAGTTGTGGAAAGCTCTTAGAGACTTACCCAGGAAAAACTCACGGCTGTAATTGCTCCCAAAGGTGCTTTTTATGTAAATGAAATAGTTCTGTGTTTAATTTTCAATACATTTGAAAACATTTCTAAAAACATGTGTTCACTTTGTCATTATGGGGTGTAGACGGGTGAGCTACATTAAAAAAAAGATTTAATCCATTTTGAATTCAGGCTGTAACACAAAATTATGTGGAATAAATCAAGGGGTATGAATACTTCTGAAAGCACTGTACATGTACACCTATCGATGTTAAATATCAGTGTGTGTGGACGTGTTTAACTACTCTTGTACATCTATTGACGTCAGAATTGTAAACTTAAAAAAATGAGGACCAACTGGGGACATTTTGTTGGTCACCAAAAGGTCAAATTATATTTCTAGGGAGTTTAGATGTACAAACTATGGCATAAGGGGAGGACGAGCGGATAAGAGACAATCCGTCATTTCAATGAAGACATTAATGAGCGAGATAGGACGGACGTAATCAATAGAACTATTTGTTCAGCACTTTTGAAATGACCGATCTCCTCTTATCTGCTTGTTGTCCCCTTATGCCATAGTTTGTACATCTCAATTGTCAGTAGAAACCACATTTGTTTAAGCAAGTCAGCCAAGTTGTTTCTATACTTTGCAGCCTGTTTAGATTTCACAATATATCCCACCAACATCACACAAAACCTATTGTTGTCACGAATCCCGCCGAAGATGGTGCCACTTCCTGTTCGGGCGGCGCTCCGGCAGTCGTCGTCGCCGGCCTACTATAGCTGCCATCGATTCCCTTTTTTGTTTCTGTTAGTTTGGTCTGATTGGTTACACCTGTTTGGAGTTTAGTTTTGTTTGAGGGCTATTTAAGGGCACTAGGCTCGCCGGCTACTGTGCTTGTGTTCTGTTCATGGTGTTGGATTATTTGTGGATTCTATTTTTCCGGACAGTTTAGTCCTGTTTGTTTGGACGGGTTATTTCATGCGCCCGTGTGTTTGGCATGTCTGTGTTCACTGTCTTTGGAATAAAGATCCACGTTCGGAACTAAAACCTGCTCTCTGCGCCTGACTCCTCCACCCACTACTCCTAGAAGCCTTAACAATTGTACATTTGATAAGTAACACAGCTATGACTGATACAGCTATTATTAGATAATGATATGTCGCACGCACACACACACACACACACACACACACACACACACACACACACACACACACACACACACACACACACACACACACACACACACACACACACACACACACACACACACACACACACACACACACACACACACACACACACACACACGTAAATTGGCTTTATTAACAAATTCATTAACAAGTTTAATAAATCCATTGCAACATGTCCAGAATAGTTTCTGTTCACTATCAACACCATCAAGTATTTTTTTTGTGTGTGTCAGAATTTTCATATTCAGCCACCTTCTAATGAGCAAAAAACAACAGATCCCACAGTACTCTTGTGGGCCTGGGAGTGAAAATGTTTTTGCACTTTTGACAACACAGAAGCAGGTCCCCATATAGCCAATCCTGTTTCTGTTGCAGAGACTTCCCCCACAGCAGGACACATAGCTGGAGTCAGAACCAGAGTCAGAGTTGAAGTCAGAACCTGAGTCAGAACCGGAGTCAGAGTTGGAGTCAGAACCAGAGTCAGAGTTGGAGTCAGAACCAGAGTCATTGATCTTAACATATTGCTGAAAATACATAGGTCGATTTACATCCTCCGTCTTATCATGGATTGAGAGTTAACTTTCTAATATAACACAGAGGGTTTTCGTTAATGGAAGTCTCTCTCATGCAAATTCAGTTGAGTGTGGTGTACCGCAAGGCAATCGGCTAAGTCCATTATTGTTTAACCACTTGCTCCTACCTGGCACGCATGCGTCCCATCTAGAGCTCTGGAAATGCAAATGCGCTACGCTAAATGCTAATAGTATTAGTTAAAACTCAAACGTTCATTAAAATACACATGCAGGGTATTGAATTAAAGCTACACTCGTTGTGAATCCAGGCAACAAGTCAGATTTTTAAAATGCTTATCGGCAAAAGCATGAGAAGCTATTATCTGATAGCATGTAACACCCCAAAAGACCCGCAGGGGACGTAAACAAAATAATTAGCATAGTCGGCGCTACACAAACCGCACAAATAAAATATAAAACATTCATTACCTTTGACCATCTTCTTTGTTGGCACTCCTAGATGTCCCATAATCACTATTGGGTCTTTTTTCAATTAAATCGGTCCATATTTAGCCTAGACATCAATCTATGAAGACTGTGTGATAAATGGAAAACAATAGCGTTTCATAACGTAACGTCATTTTTTTTAATTCAAAAAGTCGACGATAAACTTTCACAAAACACTTCGAAATACTTTTGTAATGCAACTTTAGGTATTAGTAAACGTTAATAAGCGATCAAATTAATCACGAGATGTAGTGTTTTCTATAGGGGTCCGTCTTGAAATACTGTCCGTGTATTTCTCAACCAAAATATCCGGTCGGAGACCGGAAGAAATGGGCTGTCTCTTGTTTGTTTGACCAAGAAACAAATCCTAGGCAAATGACAAGACTGTTGACATCGTGTGGAAGCTGAAGGTACTGCAACCTCAGCCATATTTAATGTCTTTCGCCCATAACAATGGGTTGAAGCGGCGGATGGATATATTTTTCCACTTTCAGTGATCAGATTTTCCTGCACTTTCCAATGAAACGCACGTTCTGTTAAAGTCACAGCCGTGATTTAACCAGTTTTAGAAACGTCTGAGTGTTTTCTATTCACACATACTAATCATATGCATATACTATATTCCTGGCATGAGTAGCAGGGCGCTGAAATGTTGCGCGATTTTTAACAGAATGTTTGAAAAAGTAGAGGGTAGACTGAAGAGGTTTTAACGTAGAGCTCTAATCAGTTTTAGAATAGTAACTAGCAATACGTTGGTGCAATAGGCTGGGGATCATTTGAAGAAACAACAAGACAACTCATGTAAAGATCAGGTAAAAACTTGTACATCTCATGAAAGCACCATGGAGTTCAATGAGGGTTTAGAAAAGTATTTACCAAAAGTGTCACTGTTGAAGCCAGATGAGTTGCAGATGAGTTGCAGCATAAAGAAATTAATTGTTGGAAACAGATATTCAAAGACATTTAGGGTCTTGACTGACAAAGATTTTCATCCATGCATCCCTTGATGTTGACAATTGTTTCATTAATACCATAGTTTGAACATGAAAATATTCAGTTCGAGTGAAAGTATTCTGATCTCTTGACTTTTATCCACATTTTGTTAAGTTACAGCCTTATTCTAAAATGTATTAATAAAAAAATGTCTTCATCAATCTACACACAATACCCTATAATCGCAAAACAAAAACAGGTTTTTAGAATTAAAAAAAAATGTATTTAAAATAATTCACATTTCCATAAGTATGCAGACCCTTTACTCAGTACTTTGTTGAAATCAATTGCTCAGTTTGGCTGGGTGGCCAGTTCTAGGAAGAGTCTTTGAGATTGACTTGATCCCCAAATGCTAATGTTGCTAAATGTTTGTATTGGCTAGTTTAACAAAAATCAAAGTGTGGATTGCAGTCGCTCCTTGTCCATTGATTGCTTTCAAGGTCAGGAAACAAATATCGAAATATGAACATTCACTGAACTAGATCCACAGAGGATGCAATTGCACACAAACAGACCTGGGATCAAATACATGGGATTATTTGAGATAATGTATTTGAACCTAGGTCTGTTGGGTTATTTGAGATAATGTATTTGAACCTAGGTCTGTTTGGGTTATTTGAGATAATGTATTTGAACACAGGTCTGTTGGGTTATTTGAGATAATGTATTTGAACCTAGGTCTGATTGGGTTATTTGAGATAATGTATTTGAACCCAGGTCTGTTGGGTTATTTGAGATAATGTATTTGAACCTAGGTCTGATTGGGTTATTTGAGATAATGTATTTGAACCCAGGTCTGTTTGGGTTATTTGAGATAATGTATTTGAACCTAGGTCTGATTGGGTTATTTGAGATAATGTATTTGAACCCAGGTCTGTTTGGTTATTTGAGATAATGTATTTGAACCTAGGTCTGATTGGGTTATTTGAGATAATGTATTTGAACCCAGGTCTGTTGGGTTATTTGAGATAATGTATTTGAACCTAGGTCTGATTGGGTTATTTGAGATAATGTATTTGAACACAGGTCTGTTGGGTTATTTGAGATAATGTATTTGAACTGTTGATTGGGTTATTTGAGATAATGTATTTGAACCCAGG
>NC_060185.1:10943969-10961469 GCF_021184085.1 Oncorhynchus gorbuscha | reverse complement strand
TCTCTCTCTTTTAATCTCTCTCTCTCTCTCTCTCTCTCTCTACCCTTTTTCTCTCTCTCTCTCTCTCTCCCTCCCCACCCTCTGTCTCCTACCCTTTTCTCTCTCTCTATCTATCTATCTTTCTCTCTCCCTCTCTCTCTCTCTCTCTCTCTCTCTCTCTCTCTCTCTCTCTCTCTCTCTCTCTCTCTCTCTCTCTCTCGCTCTCAGGGAGAGTGGCTGTAGAGGTTAATATTTTATGGGCGAGTCATCTCTACTGAGTGTGATGAGTTGTAGTGCCCTTTTAGCTGTGTGTATGTGCACATGCTGAAGTGTGTATGTACGAATATTTATGTATGAATATAAAGCATTTGAGTCATCTATCTAAGATTAGAATCTTTTTCTATTTCATGGTCCAATTGAAATATGAGAATGAGCGAGTGAGAGAGTGAGAGAGAGAGAGAGAGAGAGAGAGAGAGAGAGAGAGAGAGAGAGAGAGAGAGAGAGAGAGAGAGAGAGAGAGAGAGAGAGAGAGAGAGAGAGAGAGAGAGAGAAAGAGAGAGTGAAAGAGTGATTTTAATGACGCTGTATCTCTTTTTCCACTTACTTCTCTCTCCCTCTCCTTTCTTCTCCTGTTCCTGCTGCCCACCGCAGTTTTATGCCTCTCTCTCTTCCCCGTCTCCCTTCCCTCCCCTCTCTCTCTCTTCCCGTCTCCCTTCCCTCCCCTCTCTCTCTTCCCCGTCTCCCTTCCCTCCCCCTCTCTCTCTTCCCCGTCTCCCTTCCCTCCCCTCTCTCTCTTCTCCGTCTCCCTTCCCTCCGCCTCTCTTCCCCCGTCTCCCTTCCCTCCGCCTCTCTCTTCCCCGTCTCCCTTCCCTCCCCCTCTCTCTTCCCGTCTCCCTTCCCTCCCCTCTCTCTCTTCCCGTCTCCTTCCCTCCCCCTCTCTCTCTCTTCCCCGTCTCCCTTCCCTCCCCCTCTCTCTCTTCCCCGTCTCCCTTCCCTCCCCCTCTCTCTCTTCCCCATCTCTCTTCCCTCCCCTCTCTCTCTTCCCCATCTCCCTTCCCTCTCTATCTCTCTCTTCCCCGTCTCCCTTCCCTCCCCCATCTCTCTTCCCCGTCTCCCTTCCCTCTGCCTCTCTCTTCCCCATCTCCCTTCCCTCCCCCTCTCTCTCTTCCCCATCTCCCTTCCCTCCCCTTCTCTCTCTTCCCCATCTCCCTTCCCTCCCCCTCTCTCTCTTCCCCGTCTCCCTTCCCTCCGCCTCTCTCTTCCCCGTCTCCCTTCCCTCTCTATCTCTCTCTTCCCCGTCTCCCTTCCCTCTCTATCTCTCTCTTCCCCATCTCCCTTCCCTCTCTATCTCTCTCTTCCCCATCTCCCTTCCCTCTCTATCTCTCTCTTCCCCGTCTCCCTTCCCTCCCCCATCTCTCTTCCCCGTCTCCCTTCCCTCTGCCTCTCTCTTCCCCGTCTCCCTTCCCTCCCCCTCTCTCTCTTCCCCATCTCCCTTCCCTCCCCCTCTCTCTCTTTGTAATGTATTAGGTATTCTGCAGTCGGCCTCAGCTGTCACCACAGCACTGGATGTGTGCGAGTGTCTGAAGCACTTAAGGATCTTATATCATCTTTTCATCTCTCCTCATCTTTACCTTGCCCCCCCCTTCTCTCCCTCTCTATCTATCTCTCTGTTCTTCATCTATGTTTCTCACACTTTCTCCCAGGAGCTATACAGACCGGGAATGGAGAGGTGGATCACCTTCACTGTGTTTCATCTATGATAGGATCTGACGGGAAGTCCGTCTTTCTCTACATACTGCTATCTCTCTATATTCTCTCTACATACTGCTATCTCTCTCTATTCTCTCTCTCTCTGCTATCTCTCTCTATTCTCTCTACATACTGCTATCTCTCTCTATTCTCTCTCTCTGCTATCTCTCTCTATTCTCTCCCTCTCTGCTATCTCTCTCTATTCTCTCCCTCTCTGCTATCTCTCTCTATTCTCTCTACATACTGCTATCTCTCTCTATTCTCTCCCTCTCTGCTATCTCTCTCTATTCTCTCTCTCTCTATTCTCTCTCTCTGCTATCTCTCTCTATTCTCTCTCTCTCTACTATCTATCTCTGTTCTCTCCCTCTCTATTCTCTCTCTCTCTGCTATCTATCTCTGTTCTCTCCCTCTCTGCTATCTCTCTCTATTCTCTCTCTCTCTGCTATCTCTCTTTATTCTCTCTCTCTCTGCTATCTCTCTCTATTCTCTCTCTCTGCTATCTCTCTCTATTCTCTCCCTCTCTGCTATCTCTCTCTCTGCTATCTCTCTCTATTCTCTCCCTCTCTGCTATCTCTCTCTATTCTCTCTCTCTCTGCTATCTCTCTCTATTCTCTCCTTCTCTGCTATCTCTCTCTATTCTCTCTCTCTCTGCTATCTCTCTCTATTCTCTCTCTGCTATCTCTCTCTATTCTCTCTCTCTCTGCTATCTATCTATGTTCCTCACTTCCTTCATCTCAAACATACACACACACTTACTCGTGTTACTGATGGATTATTGACCAAAAATAACAACCTAGTTATCTAGATTACTATATATAGTAGAACAGGGTTACCATAACGTTAAAACCCTAGTTATCTAGATGACTATATATAGTAGAACAGAGTTACCATAACACCCTAGTTATCTAGATGACTATATATAGTAGAACAGGGTTACCATAACACCCTAGTTATCTAGATGACTATATATAGTAGAACAGGGTTACCATAACACCCTAGTTATCTAGATGACTATATATAGTAGAACAGGGTTACCATAACACCCTAGTTATCTAGATGACTATATATAGTAGAACAGGGTTACCATAACACCCTAGTTATCTAGATGACCATATATAGTAGAACAGGGTTACCATAACACCCTAGTTATCTAGATGACCATATATAGTAGAACAGGGTTACCATAACACCCTAGTTATCTAGATGACCATATATAGTAGAACAGGGTTAGCTCTCACAAAATGTCCTCTCACTGTCAACTGAGTTTATTTTCAGCAAACTTAATGTGTAAATATTTGTATGAATATAACGAGATTCAACAACTAAGACATAAACTGAACAAGTTCCACAGACATGTGACTAACATAAATTGAATAATATGTCCCTGAACAAAGGGGGGGGTCAAAATCAAAAGTAACAGTCAGTATCTGATGTGGCCACCAGCTGCACTAAGTACTGCAGTGCATCTCCTCCTCATGGACTGCACCAGATTTGCCAGTTCTTGCTGTGAGATGTTGCTGGCCATGGCAGAACACTGACATTTCTGTCCTGCAGGAAATCACACATAGAACAAGCCGTATGGCTGGTGGCATTGTCATGCTGGAGGGTCATGTCAGGATGAGCCTGCAGGAAGGGTACCACATGAGGGAGGAGGATGTCTTCCCTGTAATTCACAGCATTGAGATTGCCTGCAATGACAACAAGCTCAGTCCGATGATGCTGTGATACACTGCCCCAGACCATGACGGACCCTCCACCTCTAAATTGATCCCGTTCCAGAGTACAGGCCTCGGTGTAACTCTCATTCCATCGACGATAAACACGAATCCGACCATCACCCTTGGTGAGACAAAACCGCAACTCATCAGTGAAGAGCACGTTTTGCCAGTGTCTGGTCCAGTGATGGTGGGTTTGTGCCCATAGGAGACATTGTTGCCGGTGATGTTTGGTGAGGACCTGCCTTACAACAAGCCTACAATCCCTCAGTCCATTCTCTCTCAGCCTATTGCGGACAGACTGAGCACTGATGGTGGGATTGTGCATTCCTGGTGTAACTCGGGCAGTTGTTGTTGCCATCCTGTACCTGTCCCACAGGTGTGATGTTTCGGATGTACCGATCCTGTGCAGGTGTTGTTACACATGGCCTGCCACTGTGAGGATGATCAGTTGTCCGTCATGTCTCCCTGTAGTGCTGTCTTATGCGTCGCACACTACGGACATTGCAATTTATTGCCCTGGCTACTTCTGCAGTCCTCATGCCTCCTTGCATCATGCCTAAGGTACATTCACGCAGATGAGCAGGGACACTGGGCATCTTTCTTTTGGTGTTTTTCAGAGTCAGTTGAAAGGCCTCTTTAGTGTCCTAAGTTTTCATAACTCTGACCATAATTGCCTACTGTCTGTAAGCTGTTAGTGTCTGTCACGATCGTTGTATGGAGTAGACCAAAGCGCAGCGAGGTTAGAATACATTCTTCTTTATTGAAGGAAGAACACGAAGAACACTTCAACAAAACGATAAGACGACCGTGACTGCTAACGAAACACTGCGCTAACGTGCAACATAACATAGACAATAACCCACAAAATACCCAAAGAAGATGGCTGCCTAAATATGGTTCCCAATCAGAGACAACGATAAACACCTGCCTCTAATTGAGAACCAATCTTGGCAACCATAGACCTACATAAACACCAAGATGGTAAAGAACCCCATAAATCTACAAAACCCCTAGACAGTAAAAACCCTAGATGAGACAAAAACACACATACCACCCTCGTCACACCCTGACCTAACCAAAAAATATATAAAGAAAACAAAGAATACTCAGGTCAGGGAGTGACAGTGTCTTAACAACCGTTCCACAGGTGAATGTTCATTACAGTTTTTTACAATCACTTTGGCACTAATTTCAGAACCTTGTGGTCATTTTTCAAAACTCTATAGACACAAAACTCAAAAGGGTCATCACTTGTAACAAAGGCTGTCCAATGTTCAAAACATTTCATTGTGCATTCATATCTTTATAGAAACCTTGCACTTGCAGAATCATTGTTTCAAATAACTAATTCATCATGAAATACCATATGAACACTCATTTAGATCACCCACACACAAGATACCGATAGTTTCATTGTGTAGTTGTTCGTACAATCATTAAATATTGTAGTACAAAGTATGTGATACATGTTTCATTATCCTACTACATGTAAATCATCACTGTAAAATAACTAGTAGAGAGAATACTACAGACATAGTGGAATCATTGAACAAAATAGGAAATGTATTGATAAAATACAATAAAATCACAACATAGGTTTCTTTGAATCAAAGCAAAATAAAAAGCTACAATTTTTTTTTAACTACAGTAAAACGTCAACTGTAGTGTTCCTCACCTGACTTGCTGTAAAAAACAAAACAAAGGATTGATTACTGTACTTCTATATTTCCATCAAACCTGTCTTGTGGATTTGGTCACAGGTTCTTATCCACATCACAATGGATGTTTTCATTAGTCAAACATCTTGGGAAGAATCTTCGGGCGAATCCAGGCCTGTCTGCCGTGATGTCATTGCATGCGTCATCCATGGCCTGGAGAAGGGTGGCTTGTTCGTGATGGTGCCTATCAAATACCTTCCACCTCCATGTGGAGAAAAACCTGACATTATCCCACACAATTATATAGGTCACACCAACAGCTCTACAGACCCGATTTAGCTCATCAAGGAAGGTTACATTCGATCAGCGAATCATGTGGCTGCCTGCAACTCAATATATAGAGTACATAGAGTAGAGAGCTTTAGATGTTGTTCGACCAAACATTAGAACGGGCAAGATGCGTAATCTAAGCAACTTTATTGATGCCACACATGGTGATTCCAGCATCTCAGAAACAGCTGCCTTCCTGGGATTTTTACGCACTACAGTCTCTAGAGTTTACAGAGAATGGTGCGAAAAACAAAACACATTCAGTGAGCGGCAGTTCTGTGGGCAAAAACACCTTGTCAATTAGAGAGGTCAGAATCAAATCATCAAATCAAATCAAATTTATTTATATAGCCCTTCGTACATCAGCTGATATCTCAAAGTGCTGTACAGAAACCCAGCCTAAAACCCCAAACAGCAAGCAATGCAGGTGTAGAAGCATGGTGGCTAGGAAAAACTCCCTAGAAAGGCCAAAACCTAGGAAGAAACCTAGAGAGGAACCAGGCTATGTGGGGTGGCCAGTCCTCTTCTGGCTGTGCCGGGTGGAGATTATAACAGAACATGGCCAAGATGTTCAAATGTTCATAAAAGACCAGCATGGTCAAATAATAATAAGGCAGAACAGTTGAAACTGGAGTAGCAGCACGGTCAGGTGGACTGGGGACAGCAAGGAGTCATCATTTCTTCTCAGCTAGCTACATAGCCGTCTTTGTATCAAAGATAATTGCGTAATTATCGTATTTCGCCGTCCTAACGTAGTCTTCACTAGCCAGCTAGCTAAGGTCCACTGATTAGCTGCACTGGAGAAACTATTACACTCAACTGAACGACTTGATTAGTTTAGTGTCAGCTAGCTACATAGCTGCCTTTGCTGTCTTCGTATCATCGTATCCAAGATAATTGTGTTGTTTAGGTTTAGAGTGTGTAGTCTTAGAGCGATTATCTTAATTTACCGAGGTTAGCTAGCCAGCTATTTGTCGTCCTTAACGTAGGTGACTCTGCTAGCTAGCCAACGCTAGCCAACGTCTCCTGTATAGAACTCAACTACCCGGTCGCATTCACAGGTAGTATCACATTTTCACTTCAGTTCATTACAGTACAACGGTTTGATTTGTTTGATCGTAGCTAGCTACTTAGCTAGCTACATAGCCGTCTTTGTATCAAAGATAATTGTGTAGTCCAGAGCGATTTTCTAGGTTCGCTAGCCAGCTATTGTCGTTCTTTTAACGCAACGTAACGTAAACAACACTGCTAGCTAGCCAGCTAGCCCCGACTAGCAACACTGCAGAAACTATTACACTCAACGGAACGACTTGATTAGTGTAGTGTCAACAACGCACCCACTGCCAGCTGGCCTACTTCAGCAGTACTGTATCATTTAATCATTTTAGTCAATAAGATTCTTGCTACGTAGCTTAACTTTCTGAACATTCGAGACGTGTAGTCCACTTGTCATTCCAATCTCCTTTGCATTAGCGTAGCCTCTTCTGTAGCCTGTCAACTATGTGTCTGTTTATCCCTGTTCTCTCCTCTCTGCACAGACCATACAAACGCTCCTCACCGCGTGGCGCGGCCACCCTACTCTGGTGGTCCCAGCGCGCACGACCCACGTGGAGTTCCAGGTCTCTGGTAGCCTCTGGAACTGCCAATCTGCGGTCAACAAGGCAGAGTTCATCTCAGCCTATGCCTCCCTCCAGTCCCTCGACTTCTTGGCACTGACGGAAACATGGATCACCACAGACAACACTGCTACTCCTACTGCTCTCTCTTCGTCCGCCCACGTGTTCTCGCACACCCGAGAGCGTCTGGTCAGCGGGGGTGGTGGCACCGGGATCCTCATCTCTCCCAAGTGGTCATTCTCTCTTTCTCCCCTTACCCATCTGTCTATCGCCTCCTTTGAATTCCATGCTGTCACAGTTACTAGCCCTTTCAAGCTTAACATCCTTATCATTTATCGCCCTCCAGGTTCCCTTGGAGAGTTCATCAATGAGCTTGATGCCTTGATAAGCTCCTTTCCTGAGGACGGCTCACCTCTCACAGTTCTGGGCGACTTTAACCTCCCACGTCTACCTTTGACTCTTTCCTCTCTGCCTCCTTCTTTCCACTCCTCTCCTCTTTTGACCTCACCCTCTCACCTTCCCCCCTACTCACAAGGCAGGCAATACGCCCGACCTCATCTTTACTAGATGCTGTTCTTCCACTAACCTCATTGCAACTCCTCCAAGTCTCCGACCACTGCCTTGTATCCTTTTCCCTCTCGCTCTCATCCAACACCTCCCACACTGCCCCTACTCGGATGGTATCGCGCCGTCCCAACCTTCGCTCTCTCTCCCCCGCTACTCTCTACTCTTCCATCCTATCATCTCTTCCCTCCGCTCAAACCTTCTCCCACCTATCTCCTGATTCTGCCTCCCTCAACCCTCCTCTCCTCCCTCTCTGCATCCCTTGACTCTCTATGTCCCCTATCCTCCAGGCCGGCTCGGTCCTCCCTCCCGCTCCGTGGCTCGATGACTCATTGCGAGCTCACAGAACAGGGCTCCGGGCAGCCGAGCGGAAATGGAGGAAAACTCGCCTCCCTGCGGACCTGGCATCCTTTCACTCCCTCCTCTCTACATTTTCCTCCTCTGTCTCTGCTGCTAAAGCCACTTTCTACCACGCTAAATTCCAAGCATCTGCCTCTAACCCTAGGAAGCTCTTTGCCACCTTCTCCTCCCTCCTGAATCCTCCGCCCCCTCCCCCTCCTCCTCTCTGCAGATGACTTCGTCAACCATTTTGAAAAGAAGGTCGACGACATCCGATCCTCGTTTGCTAAGTCCAAACGACACCGCTGGTTCTGCTCACACTGCCCTACCCTGTGCTCTGACCTCTTTCTCCCTCTCTCTCAGATGAAATCTCGCGTCTTGTGACGGCCGGCCGCCCAACAACCTGCCCGCTTGACCCTATCCCCTCCTCTCTTCTCAGACCATTTCCGGAGACCTTCTCCCCTTACCTCACCTCGCTCATCAACTCATCCCTGACCGCTGGCTACGTCCCTTCCGTCTTCAAGAGAGCGAGAGTTGCACCCTTCTGAAAAAACCTACACTCGATCCCTCCGATGTCAACAATTACAGACCAGTATCCCTTCTTTCTTTTCTCTCCAAAACTCTTGAACGTGCCGTCCTTGGCCAGCTCTCCCGCTATCTCTCTCTGAATGACCTTCTTGATCCAAATCAGTCAGGTTTCAAGACTAGTCATTCAACTGAGACTGCTCTCCTCTGTATCACGGAGGCGCTCCGCACTGCTAAAGCTAACTCTCTCTCCTCTGCTCTCATCCTTCTAGATCTATCGGCTGCCTTCGATACTGTGAACCATCAGATCCTCCTCTCCACCCTCTCCGAGTTGGGCATCTCCGGCGCGGCCCACGCTTGGATTGCGTCTACCTGACAGGTCGCTCCTACCAGGTGGCGTGGCGAGAATCTGTCTCCTCACCACGCGCTCTCACCACTGGTGTCCCACAGGGCTCTGTTCTTGGCCCTCTCCTATTCTCGCTATACACCAAGTCACTTGGCTCTGTCATAACCTCACATGGTCTCTCTTATCATTGCTATGCAGACGACACACAATTAATCTTCTCCTTTTTCCCCCTTCTGATGACCAGGTGGCGAATCGCATCTCTGCATGTCTGGCAGACATATCAGTGTGGATGACGGATCACCACCTCAAGCTGAACCTCGGCAAGACGGAGCTGCTCTTCCTCCCGGGGAAGGACTGCCCGTTCCATGATCTCGCCATCACGGTTGACAACTCCATTGTGTCCTCCTCCCAGAGCGCCAAGAACCTTGGCGTGATCCTGGACAACACCCTGTCGTTCTCAACCAACATCAAGGCGGTGGCCCGTTCCTGTAGGTTCATGCTCTACAACATCCGCAGAGTACGACCCTGCCTCACACAGGAAGCGGCGCAGGTCCTAATCCAGGCACTTGTCATCTCCCGTCTGGATTACTGCAACTCGCTGTTGGCTGGGCTCCCTGCCTGTGCCATTAAACCCCTTCAACTCATCCAGAACGCCGCAGCCCGTCTGGTGTTCAACCTTCCCAAGTTCTCTCACGTCACCCCGCTCCTCCGTTCTCTCCACTGGCTTCCAGTTGAAGCTCGCATCCGCTACAAGACCATGGTGCTTGCCTACGGAGCTGTGAGGGGAACGGCACCTCAGTACCTCCAGGCCCTGATCAGGCCCTACACCCAAACAAGGGCACTGCGTTCATCCACCTCTGGCCTGCTCGCCTCCCTACCACTGAGGAAGTACAGCTCCCGCTCAGCCCAGTCAAAACTGTTCGCTGCCCTGGCCCCCCAATGGTGGAACAAACTCCCTCACGACGCCAGGACAGCGGAGTCAATCACCACCTTCCGGAGACACCTGAAACCCCACCTCTTTAAGGAATACCTAGGATAGGATAAGTAATCCCTCTCACCCCCCTAAGTTTTAGATGCACTATTGTTAAGTGACTGTCCCACTGGATGTCATAAGGTGAATGCACCAATTTGTAAGTCGCTCTGGATAAGAGCGTCTGCTAAATGACTTAAATGTAAATGTAATCATGTCAGGTAGTCCTGAGGCATGGTCCTAGGGCTCAGGTCCTCCGAGAGAGAGAAAGAAAGAGATAATTAGAGAGAGCATATGTGGGGTGGCCAGTCCTCTTCTGGCTGTGCTGGGTGGAGATTATAACAGAACATGGCCAAGATGTTAAAATGTTCAAAAATGACCAGCATGGCAACCACCAGAGAATGTCCAGATTCATTCAAGCTAACAGAAAGGTCACAAATGCTCAAATAACAGCTGTTTAAAACAGTGGTGTGCAGAATGTCATCTCTTAACATACAACACCATGAATAATTCAGGCTGATGTGGAGGCAAAAGGGGGTCCTACCCAGTACTAGATAGGTGTACCTAATAAAGTGATGCAGTAATGTCAAATCTGAAAACATGGTCTTGAAAAGTGGTACATGGGACCATAGAAACAGTATCTGACAAAGAATGATGATGAAATATTACATCCATAGATAATGTAGTCCAATTAGATAAAGAGGCGGAGAAACTATGGTGGGGTCAGAGCCACCACCGCGGACAGACGCCCACCCAGACCCTCCCCTATAGGTTCAGGTTTTGGGGCCGGAGTCCGCACCTTTGGTGGGGGGGGGGGGTACTGTCACGTTCTGACCTTAGTTCCTTTGTTTTGCCTTTTGTTTTAGTATGGTCAGGGCGTGAGTTGGGTGGGTTGTCTATGTTAGTTTTTCTATGATTTGCTATTTCTATGTTTGACCTGGTATGGTTCTCAATCAGAGGCAGCTGGCAATCGTTGTCTCTGATTGAGAACCATATTTAGGAGCCTGTTTTCTATTGTGTTTTGTGGGTGGTTGTTTTCTGTCTTTGTGTGTTTCTGCATCAGACAGAACTGTTCCGGTGGTTTCTTTGTTGTTTTGTTATTCAGTGTTCAGTTTACATTAAAAAGATGAACATGTACCACGCTGCGCATTGGTCCTCACCTTCTTCCACCAACAACGGTCGTTACATAATGTGTGAATTGCGTTTTGAAATGGTAATACTTTGATGTTAAGTTGTCATTTTGGACAGGTGATTTAAATTCAGTGAACAAATTATTTTAGCTTTATGTGTATTGTATCCAAGCAAATGGAAAAAGTGTTGAAAAATTTGCATTTTGATCATTGGTTGTGAGTTTGTGTCTAGAGTTTTGAAAAATGACATCAAGGTTTCGAAATTAGTGCCAAAGTGATTGTAAAAAAACTGAAATTGTTTATGGTTCATTCAACAAGCATGGGAAACAGTGTTTACACCCTTTACAATGAAGATCTGTGAAGTTATTTGGATTTTTACCAATTATCTTTGAATGACAGGGTCCTGAAAGAGTGAAGTTTCTTTTATTGTTGAGTTTAGTAGTACATGGTTATCATAACACCCTCGTTATCTAGATGACTGTATATAGTCAAAGTAGATCAACATTAGATGAATGAAATATGGACAGCCATAAACCTTATGACCAACCAGAACTCTTTTTCATAGTGGAGACCAAAACTATGACAACCAGAACTATCCTTCATAGTGGAGACCAACACTATGACAACCAGAACTCTTTTTCATAGTGGAGACCAAAACTATGACAACCAGAACTATCCTTCATAGTGGAGACCAACACTATGACAACCAGAACTCTTTTTCATAGTGGAGACCAAAACTATGGCAACCAGAACTATCCTTCATAGTGGAGACCAACACTATGACAACCAGAACTCTTTTTCATAGTGGAGACCAAAACTATGGCAAACAGAATTATCCTTCATAGTGGAGACCAACACTATGACAACCAGAACTCTTTTTCATAGTGGAGACCAAAACTATGGCAACCAGAACTCTCCTTCAAAGTGGAGACCAACACTATGGCAACCAGAACTCTCCTTCATAATGGAGACCAACACTATGGCAACCAGAACTCTCGTTCATAATGGAGACCAACACTATGGCAACCAGAACTCTCGTTCATAATGGAGACCAACACTATGGCAACCAGAACTCTCCTTCAAAGTGGAGACAAACACTATGGCAACCAGAACTCTCCTTCATAATGGAGACCAACACTATGGCAACCAGAACTTTCGTTCATAATGGAGACCAACACTATGGCAACCAGAACGCTCGTTCATAATGGAGACCAACACTATGGCAACCAGAACTCTCGTTCATAATGGAGACCAACACTATGGCAACCAGAACTCTCGTTCATAATGGAGACCAACACTATGGCAACCAGAACTCTCGTTCATAATGGAGACCAACACTATGGCAACCAGAACTCTCGTTCATAATGGAGACCAACACTATGGCAACCAGAACTCTCGTTCATAATGGAGACCAACACTATGGCCAACCAGAACTCTCGTTCATAATGGAGACCAACACTATGGCCAACCAGAACTCTCGTTCATAATGGAGACCAACACTATGGCCAACCAGAACTCTTGTTCATAATGGAGACCAACACTATGGCCAACCAGAACTATACTTCATAGTGGTGACCTTGAACAACACAAAACATTATAGGATGAGGCCTCACTCTTTTTCTCTCTTATCTCTCTCCCTCTGTCTCTCTCTCTCTCTTTCTGTATCTCTTTCTCTCTCTGTCTGTCTTTCAATTAAATTTAATATACACATTCTCAAAATAAACATATACAGAAGTGACAATGATCAAAGACAGGAATATAATATACTGTTAGTAATGAGCAAAAATAATGATAGTGATACTCGCATTACAACACATAATACAAATGTTAAAAAAGCAATTACAACACATAATAAAAACGAATAGGCAAAAATGAGTCCTTCTGTAGCTCAGTTGGTAGAGCATAGCGCTTGGAACGCCAGGGTAGTGGGTTCGATCCCCGGGACCACCCATATGTAGAATGTATGCACACATGACTGTAAGTCGCTTTGGATAAAAGCGTCTGCTAAATGGCATATATTATTATTATTATTATATTATAATGAATAATCACACTACACTTCTCACTGGCTGTCCCTCAAGTTGAATAATCACACTACACTTCTCACTGGCTTTCCCTCAAGTTGAATAATCACACTACACTTCTCACTGGCTGTCCCTCAAGTTGAATAATCACACTACACTTCTCACTGGCTTTCCCTCAAGTTTAATAATCACACTACACTTCTCACTGGCTGTCCCTCAAGTTGAATAATCACACTACACTTCTCACTGGCTGTCCCTCAAGTTTAATAATCACACTACACTTCTCACTGGCTGTCCCTCAAGTTGAATAATCACACCACTTCTCACTGGCTGTCCCTCAAGTTGAATAATCACACTACACTTCTCACTGGCTGTCCCTCAAGTTGAATAATCACACTACACTTCTCACTGGCTGTCCCTCAAGTTGAATAATCACACTACACTTCTTACTGGCTGTCCCTCAAGTTGAATAATCACACTACACTTCTCACTGGCTGTCCCTCAAGTTGAATAATCATACTACACTTCTCACTGGCTTTCCCTCAAGTTGAATAATCACACTACACTTCTCACTGGCTGTCCCTCAAGTTGAATAATCACACTACACTTCTCACTGGCTGTCCCTCAAGTTGAATAATCACACTACACTTCTTACTGGCTGTCCCTCAAGTTGAATAATCACACTACACTTCTCACTGGCTGTCCCTCAAGTTGAATAATCACACTACACTTCTCACTGGCTGTCCCTCAAGTTGAATAATCACACTACACTTCTCACTGGCGTTCCCTCAAGTTGAATAATCACACTACACCTCTCACTGGCTGTCCCTCAAGTTGAATAATCACACTACACTTCTCACTGGCTGTCCCTCAAGTTGAATAATCACACTACACTTCTCACTGACAGTCCCTCAAGTTGAATAATCACACTCCACTTCTCACTGGCTGTCCCTCAAGTTGAATAATCACACTACACTTCTCACTGGCTGTCCCTCAAGTTGAATAATCACACTACACTTCTCACTGACAGTCCCTCAAGTTGAATAATCACACTACACTTCTCACTGGCTGTCCCTCAAGTTGAATAATCACACTACACTTCTCACTGGCTGTCCCTCAAGTTGAATAATCACACTACACTTCTCACTGGAAGTCCCTCAAGTTGAATAATCACACTACACTTCTCACTGGCTGTTCCTGACTTTGAATAATCACACTACACTTCTCACTGGCTTTCCCTCAAGTTGAATAATCACACTACACTTCTCACTGGCTGTCCCTCAAGTTGAATAATCACACTACACTTCTCACTGGAAGTCCCTCAAATTGAATAATCACACTACACTTCTCACTGGCTGTCCCTGACTTTGAATAATCACACTACACTTCTCACTGACTGTCCCTCGGATTGAAAAACCACACTACACTTCTCACTGGCTGTCCCTTGGGTTGAATAATCACACTACACATCTCACTGACTGTGCCTCAAGTTGAATAATCACACTACACTTCTCACTGGCAGTCTCTCAAGTTGAATAATCACACCACTTCTCACTGGCTGTCCCTCAAGTTGAATAATCACACTACACTTCTCACTGGCTGTCCCTCAAGTTGAATAATCACACTACATTTCTCACTGACAGTCCCTCAAGTTGAATAATCACACTACACTTCTCACTGACAGTCCCTCAAGTTGAATAATCACACTACACTTCTCACTGACAGTCCCTCAAGTTGAATAATCACACTACACTTCTCACTGACAGTCCCTCAAGTTGAATAATCACACTACACTTCTCACTGACAGTCCCTCAAGTTGAATAATCACACTACACTTCTCACTGACAGTCCCTCAAGTTGAATAATCACACTACACTTCTCACTGACTGTCCCTCAGGTTGAATAATCACACTACACTTCTCACTGACTGTCCCTCAGGTTGAATAATCACACTACACTTCTCACTGACAGTCCCTCAAGTTGAATAATCACTACACGTCTCACTGACTGTCCCTCAGGTTGAATAATCACACTACACTTCTCACTGACAGTCCCTCTGGTTGTGGCAGGAGGATCTATTTCTCTCTCACGCTCACACACACACAGACTCGTATTGATTTCACTGGTTGTCCTTGGATGTCGGACCATGACAAACATTCCAGAGGCTGAGATGTGTTATGATGTGTTATGATGTGTTATGATGTGTTATGATGTGTTATGATGTGTTATGATGTGTTATGATGTGTTATGATGTGTTATGATGTGTTATGATGTGTTATGATGTGTTATGATGTGTTATGTGTTATGTGTTATGATGTGTTATGTGTTATGTGTTGTTATGATGTGTTATGTGTTATGATGTGTTATGATGTGTTATGATGTGTTATGTGTTATGTGTTATGATGTGTTATGTGTTATGATGTGTTATGATGTGTTATGTGTTATGATGTGTTATGTGTTATGATGTGTTATGTGTTATGATGTGTTATGTGTTATGATGTGTTATGATGTGTTATGATGTGTTATGATGTGTTATGATGTGTTATGATGTGTTATGATGTGTTATGTGTTATGTGTTATGTGTTATGTGTTATGATGTGTTATGATGTGTTATGATGTGTTATGTGTTATGAGTTATAATGTGTGATGTGTTATAATGTGTTATATGTTATGATGTGTTATGTGTTATAATGTGTTATATGTTGTGATGTGTTATGTGGTATGTTGTGATGTGTTATAATGTGTTATATGTTATGATGTGTTATGTGGTATGTTGTGTTATATGTTATGATGTGTTATGTGGTATGTTGTGTTATATGTTATGATGTGTTATGATGTGTTATATGTTATAATGTGTTATATGTTATGATGTGTTATGTGGTATGTTGTGTTATATGTTATGATGTGTTATATGTTGTGATGTGTTATGTGGTATGTTGTGTTATATGTTATGATGTGTTATGTGGTATGTTGTGTTATGTGGTATGTTGTGTTATGTGGTATGTTGTGATGTGTTATGATGTGTTATATGTTATGATGTGTTATATGTTGTGATGTGTTATGTGGTATGTTGTGTTATATGTTATGATGTGTTATGTGGTATGTTGTGATGTGTTATGATGTGTTATATGTTATGATGTGTTATATGTTGTGATGTGTTATGTGGTATGTTGTGTTATATGTTATGATGTGTTATGTGGTATGTTGTGATGTGTTATGATGTGTTATGTGGTATGTTGTGATGTGTTATGTGGTATATGTTGTGATGTGTTATAATGTGTTATGTGGTATGTTGTGTTATATGTTATGATGTGTTATGTGGTATGTTGTGTTATATGTTATGATGTGTTATGTGGTATGTTGTGATGGGTTATTTTTATTTTTATTTTATTTCAGCTTTATTTAACCAGGTAGGCTAGTTGAGAACAAGTTCTCATTTGCAACTGCGACCTGGCCAAGATAAAGCATAGCAGTGTGAACAGACAACACAGAGTTACACATGGAGTAAACAATTAACAAGTCAATAACACAGTAGAAAAAAAGGGGAGTCTATATACAATGTGTGCAAAAGGCATGAGGAGGTAGGGGAATAATTACAATATTGCAGATTAACACTGGAGTGATAAATGATCAGATGATCATGTACAGGTATAAATATTGGTGTGCAAAAGAGCAGAAAAGTAAATAAATAAAAACTGTGGGGATGAGGTAGGTGAAAATGGGTGGGCTATTTACCAATAGATTATGTACAGCTGCAGCGATCGGTTAGCTGCTCAGATAGCTGATGTTTGAAGTTGGTGAGGGAGATAAAAGTCTCCAACTTCAGCGATTTTTGCAATTCGTTCCAGTCACAGGCAGCAGAGTACTGGAATGAAAGGCGGCCAAATGAGGTGTTGGCTTTAGGGATGATCAGTGAGATACACCTGCTGGAGCGCGTGCTACGGATGGGTGTTGCCATCGTGACCAGTGAACTGAGATAAGGCGGAGCTTTACCTAGCATGGCCTTGTAGATGACCTGGAGCCAGTGGGTCTGGCGACGAATATGTAGCGAGGGCCAGCCGACTAGAGCATACAAGTCGCAGTGATGGGTAGTATAAAGTGCTTTAGTGACAAAACGGATGGCACTGTTATGATGTGTTATGTGTTATATGTTATAATGTGTGATGTGTTATGATGTGTTATGTTATGATGTGTTTTGTGTTATGATGTGTTATGTTGTGTTATGATGTGTGATGTGTTATATGTTATAATGTGTGATGTGTTATGTGTTATATGTTATAATGTGTGATGTGTTATGTGTTATATGTTATAATGTGTGATGTGTTATGTGTTATATGTTATAATGTGTGATGTGTTATGTGTTATATGTTATAATGTGTGATGTGTGATGTGTTATATGTTATAATGTGTGATGTGTTATGATGTGTTATGATGTGTTGTGTTATGATGTGTTATGTTATATTGTGTTATAATGTTTTATGATGTGTTATATTATATTGTGTTATAATGTCTTATGATGTGTTATGTTATATTGTGTTATGATGTGTTATGT
>NC_060185.1:10923969-10941469 GCF_021184085.1 Oncorhynchus gorbuscha | reverse complement strand
AGCAAACATCAAACAAGAACGCAGCTGAATAAGACAAGTGCATCTTCTGTGAAACAGATCATTAACTCAGAATGGTTAAGGTAAGGGGAACGGTTTGGGATATGGTTAACACCCCAAATCATTAGCTCTGGGACTGAACACGCAACCCTCGTTGCCAGAGCTTGCAGTTTATGCCATCACCGTCCAAAATGCCCTAGCTGTCACGCCCTGGTCGAAATATATTATGTCTATTCTTCATTTTATTTCGGTCAGGCCAGGGTGTGACATGGGTTATTGTGGTGTGTTTTTGTCTTGGGGTTTTGTGGGGCGTCTACGTAGTCTATGGCTGCCTGAGGCGGTTCTCAATCAGAGTCAGGTGATTTTCGTTGTCTCTGATTGGGAACCATATTTAGGCAGCCATATTCTTTGAGTGTTTCGTGGGTGATTCCTTTGTGTTTGTACCAGATAGGGCTGTTTCGGTTTTCACATTTCATTATTTTGTAGTTTCTGCATGTATAGTTTTTTCCTTCATTAAAATATCATGAATCCTCATCACGCTGCATTTTGGTCCGACTCTCCTTCACCACAAGAAAGCCATTACACAAGCAGACCCCAAGCCTAGAAGTCCTCTCCTGATAACCTGCTTACCTGGACGGACGTCGAACTTCGCAGTGGATCTTGAGCGACATGGCTGATCACTCCATTTTCTTGATGCAACGATTTAGCTGTTCAATTAATATAGGGGAAACACTGCACACACATACACGCAGACACACATATACACACACACACTACAGACACAGACACACAGACACACAGACACACATACACGACAGACACACATATACACACACACACATACAGACACACATACACGCAGACACACATATACACACACACATACAGACACACATACACGCAGACACACATATACACACACACAGACACACATAACAGACACACACACACAGAAACACACATACACGCAGACACACACACACAGACACACACACATACACACAGACACACATACACGCAGACACACATACACACACATACACGCAGACACACATATACACACACACACATAACAGACACACACACACACATACACGCAGACACACACACACAGACACACACATACACGCAGACACACATATACACACACACACAGAACAGACACACACACACTAACAGACACACACACACAGACACACACATATACACACAGACACAGACACACATACAGACACACATACACACAGACACACAGACACACACACACACACTAACAGACACACAGACACACATACACGCATACACACATATACACACACACACTAACAGACACACACACACACAGATACACGCAGACACACATATACACACACACACATACAGACACACACACACACAGATACACGCAGACACACATATACACACACACACATACAGACACACACACACACAGACACACACATACACACAGACACACACATACAGACACACATACACACAGACACACACATACACACACACTAACAGACACACAGACACACATACACGCATACACACATATACACACACACACTAACAGACACACACACACACAGATACACGCAGACACACATATACACACACACACATACAGACACACATACACACAGACACACACATACACACACACTAACAGACACACACACACAGACACACATACACGCATACACACATATACACACACACACATACAGACACACATACACGCAGACACACATATACACACACACACATACAGACACACACATGCACACACACTAACAGACACATACACACAGACACACATACATGCAGACACACATATACACACACACACAAACAGACACACACACACAGACACACACTAACAGACACACACATGCACACACACTAACAGACACATACACACAGACACACATACACACAGACACGCAGACACACATACACACAGACACGCAGACACACATATACACACACACACATACACACAGACACACACACTAACAGACACACACATGCACACACACTTGTCACGCCCTGGTGGAAGTATTTTGTGTTTATCTTCATTTATTTGGTCAGGCCAGGGTGTGACATGGGTTTTTGTATGTGATGTGTATGTAGTGGGATTGTAGCTTAGTGGGGTGTTCTAGGTAAGTCTATGGCTGTCTGAAGTGGTTCTCAATCAGAGGCAGGTGTTTATCGTTGTCTCTGATTGGGAACCATATTTAGGCAGCCATATTCTTTGGTTGTGTTGTGGGTGATTGTCCTTACTGCCCTTAGTGTCCAGATGTCCTTGGTCTGTGTTAGTTGACACAAGTATAGGCTGTTTCCGGTTTTCGTTTCGTTTATTGTTTTGTAGTGTTTTTTGTATTGATTCGTGTTACGTTTATTTGATTAAACATGGATCGCAATATACACGCTGCAGTTTGACTCTCCTTCACCACATGAAAGCAGTTACACACACTAACAGACACATACACTGACACACACAGACATACAGACACACACAGACATACACTGACACACACAGACATACAGACACACACACACACACACACACACACACACACACACACACACACACACACACACACACACACACACACACACACACACACACACACACACACACACACACACACACACACACACACACACAGACGCACAGCCATACACACAGACACACACACATACAGACATACACACACACACATAGATACACACACACACACACACACACACACACACACACACACACACACACACACACACACACACACACACACACACACACACACACACACACACACACACACACACACACACACACACACGGCAGCTAGCTTCAGTTCAAATCCCGGAGCTGACAAAGTGAAAAATCTGTTACTGTGCCCTTGAGCAAGGCACTTTAAAATCCTACTTCTCCAGGGACCCCACTCCCTGCTGGGATATGCATGAACCACATGTTAATTACACACTAGGAGCAGCGAACACTTGTATAAATGTGTCACAGGATAAATACAAGCACACCACAAATGAGTATTAATATCTTACACCAGCCCGCCCTTCTGCCATTATGAGAAAAGACCGTGACCAGAGCGTGTTGTTTGTAAACCGGCTGCTGGAGACAAAGCGCAGCACGCGCTGCTCGGTTAGAACATAAATCGCGGATCATCCTCGAGGAGCATTGATGTCTATCTCATCCAGTGCGCATCTAAAGTGCACTGGTAGTGTTAAAAAGTGTACTATTCTGGAAGCTACTTTCCGTTAAGGTTAAGATATATACAACTGGACTGCTCAAATATAGCGTGACTCACCAGGGATGTAGTCTAGCCTATGTGTGCCATTCTAACTTGTGTAACGTTTAGACATTGTTTCAAAGTTGTAAAACTATATATATATATATGAGCGGCTGAACATTGGGCAACACAAGCCAGGTCAACAAAGTTATCTAAATAAAAATGTCCTCGACTCTCAGCTCCCCATCGCCGAACAACAGCAGCCTTTTCACTGCGAGCTACGAGAGGACGGACCTCACAGATGCGCAAAGACACATAAGCATGCTTCTCTTCGGCTTGTGCGTTGCCATCGCCGCCGCTACCTTCGTGGGAGGTGTGTATTCTCTCATCTTTTTCATCCAGATGAGGTGGAAAACCATCCTGTGGCTCATCGTGGCTTCAATGTCCGTGGACGACCTGCTCAGCGTAATACCTCTCTCCCTCTTCATGCTCCTCCAGTGGGAGAGAGATGGAGAGGGAGGGTCGGTGACCATATGCACGTTATCGGGACTTCTCTATGTGTTCCAAGGACTCTCCAGCAATATGAAGGCTTGCCTTATCGCAGCATACACCTTCTACGTTACTAAGCGAGAAAGAAGTCCTCGGCCGTTAAGCGTGATGTGGGCGATAGCCGGGGTGTGGGTAGTCAGCCTGGCCGTCAGTGTACTACCCCTGTGTGGCTGGGGGAGTTTCACCCCGGTCTCTCTAGGCTGTTTCCCAGACAGCCACAGCTTTTACGTTCTGCTCCTTTTCTCTTTGTACTCCTTGTGTTTCTGCGGATTGGTCTTATTCTTCGTTCCTCTCACCTACCAGCTACTGTGTTCCAGGGAGCCACAGAGGACGTTCTACCCGAGCTACTTGGATATCGCCAGAGATCTGAGAGGGGACGGGTCTGCGCCTCTCTGCGACCTCCCGTCCTTCTCTCGGGATAGCTTGGACAGAAGTTTCAGTGCCTACAACGAGCTGTTTCCAGTTGGGTCGGGGAAAGGGCTAGGGGTACGGGGCACAGTGGAAACATATACCTGCCCAACCCCTACCTCTGACGGTGTACTGAGGGATGGAACCAACAGTAACTGGGAATCCCCGGTGTTCTTTGCACAAAAGCGCTTCTCCATGATCCTAGCGGTAGTGAGAGTTGTCTTGTGGATGCCGATGATGGTGAGTGGCCTAGAGATGGACAAATGTGTAGATTAATAAATATCAAATCGTATGTATGCTTTTATAACAAATAGGGTTTAAACTAGGTATATTACATTGTATACAGTGTATTTCCTGCAATGCCACATTGAATAGGCTTTATGCCTAATCTATAAACATGTAGGGTAAGGTGGGGTAACTACCCCCCATAAGAACGCTATCCAATTGCAGACACAAAAAAGCCCCCATGGGGTAACTTGACCCCTGGAGATTAGTGTCTTAAAACCTATTTAATGAATTTTGTTTAGCATTTTTTTGTAATTAAACTTAAAAGCTAGAGACTAGTAGGTAGGCTATCTTATTTTAATTGAGTAAATGTAATATTGAAACAAAATGGAATTGCACATCTCACTGTTAATATCCTCACTATAGCTAGGTTAGCATTCAATTGTGACAGATTTTCATGTGAATATTCTACAATCTGCATCCCTGTGGAACGATTGTGACACCTTGTTGAGTCCACGCCCCAACAAATTGAAGCTGTGCTGAGGGCAAAGGGGGGTTGAAACTCCATATTATAAAGGTATTCCTAATGTTTTACACACTCGGTGTACATTACGTTTTCTCAATGACGAGATATTAGAACAACTTTAACTCAGAATCATTTTGTTGTAGTGATTTTTTTGTTGGTCTGTTGATGAGTCAGATGCATTTTAGTTGAACAAAGTGGTTTTTGTGAGAATTACAAAGGGGGTGGGTGGTGGGGCAGCTACCTCACATTACCTGATGATATAACCTAATGGTGCGTTTGATTCATGAAGTAGAGGCCATATGGGTTTAAGTACGTGCTGTTTCATCCACAGACGGCGGTGCTCGTGCGTCATGCTGTGAACGAGCACAGTCCGTCCCTGGAGGCGGTGGGAACGGTGAGCTTCTTCCTGACCCTGCTGGCGCCTGTCGTCACGCCGGTGTTCATGCTCTCCGAGCGCTGGATCCACCTTCCGTGCGGCTGCTTCATCAACTGCCCGCGGGACACAGAGCGTGAGCCCACCGGTAGGCTATGATGCCCTCTGATTGTAAAGGGCCAGTGAGCTGAAAAACATATGGGTGCAAACCAGAGGTTTCTCTAAAGTCAAATCAAATCCAATTTATTTATATAGCCCTTAGTACATCAGCTGATATCTCAAAGTGCTGTACAGAAGCCCAGCCTAAAACCCCAAACAACAAGCAATGCAGGTGTAGAAGCACGGTGGCTAGGAAAAACTCCCTAGAAAGGCCAAAACCTAGGAAGAAACCTAGAGAGGAACCAGGCTATGAGGGGTGGCCAGTCATCTTCTGGCTGTGCCGGGTGGAGATTATAACAGAACATGGCCAAGATGTTAAAATGTTCATAAATTACCAGCATGGTCGAATAATAATAAGGCAGAACAGTTGAAACTGGAGCAGCAGCATGGCCAGGTGGACTGGGGACAGCAAGGAGTCATCATGTCAGGTAGTCCTGGGGCATGGTCCTAGGGCTCAGGTCCTCTGAGAGAGAGAAAGATAGAGAGAAGGAGATAATTAGAGAACGCACACTTAGATTCACACAGGACACCGAATACGACAGGAGAAGTACTCCAGATATAACAAACTGACCCTAGCCCCCGACACATAAACTACTGCAGCATAAATACTGGAGGCTGAGACAGGAGGGGTCAGGAGACACTGTGGACCCATCCGAGGATGGGACAGGGCCAAAAAGCAACGTAACATTTTAACAAAGCCTATATGCCTATGAGAATAAAACGTCCAGTATTATTCCCCTTAACATACAGTATAGGCCTACACATTAAACACATTTACACGGACACCAATTGTTACAATAAAACAATATTTGTGTCTGAAACACATAAGCCTACATCACTGTCGTTTAAACAATTCAATGTAATATAAATGTAATATGCATAGATTGTTTTTGTTTGTTGCAAAAGTCACTACATTTAATAATGTTCTTCCCACAGCAAAGAAGAGGTTTGAGTTTAACCTCTCCTTCCAACAAGGATACGGAATATACAAGTTATCCCACGCAACCAAACCCCACCACAGCCCGTCCGTTGAGAAGTCTTCCTATCAAAACCTCTTCAACTTCACAGAAAACCAACTTGCTGTGCTGGACAGCTCTGGCGTCGCGAGCCTGCAGGCCGAGCTTGAGTTCATGACCCCACGTGAAGTAGACAGCTCCTCACTGCATGAGCATGGCGAGCTGCTTCTCGAGGCTGAGGCAGGTGGGGGAGAGGCCCTCGCGCTGGCAGACTGCCTCCAGTTTCCTCACGATAACCACGGAGACCAGGACAGCTTCTTCTGTGGATCCAGCTCCCGGGACTGCGAGGACCTCAACCTCACTGACACGTCGTCAGTGTTCGAGGGAACGGAACGGAGACTGTCGCATGTAGAGTGCAGAAAAATGGAGCTGACGGACTGGGAGTGGTGTAGGAGTAAATCAGAGAGGACCCCCAGACAGGTAGCTAACCTCCCAACGTTTCCCTAATAGGCTAACATAAACTAACTTTTAGGACCTTAAAACTCAATTCTGGACCTCAAAGCCAGTTTGACTGCATTTTTCTTTATTGTTCCCCTCTAATCAGAGACTGATTTAAACGAGGGACACCAGATGTGTGCAATTAATTATCAGGTAGAACAGAAAACCAGCAGGCTCCGGATCTCGTAGGGTCAGAGTTGAATACATCTTCTTTAGACCAAACCAACCAGTGGCGCATATTTAGAAAGGAATATGTCTCAGGGCTAGACAAAAGGCTAGCTAGGTAAAGACATGTTTACACCAAGGCTGCGTCACATTGACCTGTATAGCCTGACCCAGTGTTTATTCGTCCTGGTCCTGGGAACCCAAAGGCACATTTTAGTTTTACACAGCTGATTCAAATGATCAACTTATCATCAAGCTTTAGATTTAAATCAGGTGTTTGTGGTGCTGCGGCAAATATTTAAAATGTACACCCCTCTGTGTCTCCAGGACCAGAATTAAGAAGCACTGTTATCATATAGACCTAGTGTCCCTCGTTGTATAACCGTCATATGATATAATCCTCCAATATGTCCCTTGTTGTGGAGCCATCATAGGATATAATCCTCCAATATGTCCCTTGTTGTGGAGCCATCATATGATATTACCCTCCAATATGTCCCTTGTTGTGGAGCCATCATAGGATATAATCCTCCAATATGTCCCTTGTTGTGGAGCCATCATGATATTACCCTCCAATATGTCCCTTTTTGTGGAGCCATCATAAGATATTACCCTCCAATATGTCCCTTGTTGTGGAGCCATCATAGGATATAATCCTCCAATATGTCCCTTGTTGTGGAGCCATCCTATGATATTACCCTCCAATATGTCCCTTGCTGTTTTTTGGTATTTCTTGGTGTTTTATTAGGATCCCCATTAGCTGTTGCAAAGGCAGCAGGTTCTCTTCCTGTGGTCCAACACAAAACATGAGACATGAAGTAATACAGAGCATTAATAGACAAGAACAGCTAAAGGACAGTACTACGTAATAATAAAAAGAAAATTGTACACATAGCCTAAATGTCAATGCATACACACAAACTATCTAGGTCAAATAGGGGAGAGGTGTTGTGCCGTGAGGTGTTGCTTTATCTGTTTTTGTAAACCAGGTTTGCTGTGTATTTGAGCAATATGAGATGGAACGGAGTTCCATGCAGTAATGGCTCTATATAATACTGTATGCTTTCTTGAATTTGTTCTGGATTTGGGGTTTGTGAAAAGCCCCCTGGTGGCATGGATGGTGGGGTAAGTGTGTGTGTGTGTTAGAGCTGTGTGTATGTTGACTGTGCAAACAATTTGGGATTTTCAACACATTGTGTGATGCAGTCAGTCTCTCCTTAACTCTTAGCCAAGAGAGACTGGCATGCATAGTATTTATATCAATCCTCTGATTACAATGAAGAGCAAGAGGTGCCACTCTGTTCTGGACCAGCTGCAGCTTAACTAGATCTCCCCTTGCAGCACTGAACCACCACGACTGGACAATAATCAAGATAAGATGTATTTTATTATTTTATTTTTTTCACTTTTATTTAACCAGGTAGGCTAGTTGAGAACAAGTTCTCATTTGCAACTGCGACCTGGCCAAGATAAAGCATAGCAGTGTGAACAGACAACACAGAGTTACACATGGAGTAAACAATTAACAAGTCAATAACACAGTAGAATCAAAGGGGAGTCTATATACAATGTGTGCAAAAGGCATGAGGAGGTAGGGGAATAATTACAATATTGCAGATTAACACTGGAGTGATAAATGATCAGATGATCATGTACAGGTATAAATATTGGTGTGCAAAAGAGCAGAAAAGTAAATAAATAAAAACTGTGGGGATGAGGTAGGTGAAAATTGGTGGGCTATTTACCAATAGATTATGTACAGCTGCAGCGATCGGTTAGCTGCTCAGATAGCTGATGTTTGAAGTTGGTGAGGGAGATAAAAGTCTCCAACTTCAGCGATTTTTGCAATTCGTTCCAGTCACAGGCAGCAGAGTACTGGAACGAAAGGCGGCCAAATGAGGTGTTGGCTTTAGGGATGATCAGTGAGATACACCTGCTGGAGCGCGTGCTACGGATGGGTGTTGCCATCGTGACCAGTGAACTGAGATAAGGCGGGGCTTTACCTAGCATGGCCTTGTAGATGACCTGGAGTCAGTGGGTCTGGCGACGAATATGTAGCGAGGGCCAGCCGACTAGACAAGTCGCAGTGGTGGGTAGTATAAGGTGCTTTAGTGACAAAACGGATGGCACTGTGATAAACTGCATCCAGTTTGCTGAGTAGAGTGTTGGAAGCGATTTTGTAGATGACATCGCCGAAGTCGAGGATCGGTAGGATAGTCAGTTTTACTAGGGTAAGCTTGGCAGCATGAGTGAAGGAGGCTTTGTTGCGGAATAGAAAGCTGACTCTTGATTTGATTTTCGATTGGAGATGTTTGATATGGGTCTGGAAGGAGAGTTTGCAGTCTAGCCAGACACCTAGGTACTTATAGGTGTCCACATATTCAAGGTCGGAACCATCCAGTGTGGTGATGCTAGTCGGGCATGCGGGTGCAGGCAGCGATCGGTTGAAAAGCATGCATTTGGTTTTACTAGCGTTTAAGAGCAGTTGGAGGCATTGAAGCTCGTTTGGAGGTTAGATAGCACAGTGTCCAATGACGGGCCGAAAGTATATAGAATGGTGTCGTCTGCGTAAAGGTGGATCAGGGAATCGCCCGCAGCAAGAGCAACATCATTGATAAATACGGAGAAAAGAGTCGGCCCGAGAATTGAACCCTGTGGCACCCCCATAGAGACTGCCAGAGGACCGGACAGCATGCCCTCCGATTTGACACACTGAACTCTGTCTGCAAAGTAATTGGTGAACCAGGCAAGGCAGTCATCCGAAAAACCGAGGCTACTGAGTCTGCCGATAAGAATCTGGTGATTGACAGAGTCGAAAGCCTTGGCAAGGTCGATGAAGACGGCTGCACAGTACTGTCTTTTATCGATGGCGGTTATGATGTCGTTTAGTACCTTGAGTGTGGCTGAGGTGCACCCGTGACCGGCTCGGAAACCAGATTGCATAGCGGAGAAGGTACGGTGGGTTTCGAGATGGTCAGTGACCTGTTTGTTGACTTGGCTTTCGAAGACCTTAGATAGGCAGGGCAGAATGGATATAGGTCTGTAACAGTTTGGGTCCAGGGTGTCTCCCCCTTTGAAGAGGGGGATGACTGCAGCAGCTTTCCAATCCTTGGGGATCTCAGACGATATGAAAGAGAGGTTGAACAGGCTGGTAATAGGGGTTGCGACAATGGCGGCGGATAGTTTCAGAAATAGAGGGTCCAGATTGTCAAGCACAGCTGATTTATACGGGTCCAGGTTTTGCAGCTCTTTCAGAACATCTGTTATCTGGATTGATAAAACTAGAGCCTGCAGAACTTGCTTTTTGGAGTGTGGTGTCAAAAAAGCGGAGCATCTCTTTATTACAGACAGACCTCCCCCCATCTTTACAACTATTGAATCTATATGTTTTGACCATGATAGTTTACAATTTAAGGCAACACCAAGTAATTTAGTCTCCTCAACTTGTTCAACAGCCACACCATTCATTACCAGATTCAGCTGAGGTCTAGATCTTAGGGAATGATTTGTAACAAATGCAATGCTCTTAGTTTTAGAGATGTTCAGGACCAGTTTATTTCTGGCCGCCCATTCCATAACAGACTGCAACTCTTTGTTAATGTCAAGTGTCAGTGTGCAGCGGGTAGGATGGAGTCAGGCGCAGGACACAGAACTGAGTAAAAACGTACTTTACTCGGAAAATCACAAACTTATTCCATACAGGGAAAAATATTCCAGCTCGACACAAAAGAGCGACCACTTAACAAAGCACAAACACGCACAAAACCATGTGGGAACCAGTGGGTTAAATAGGGATTCAATCATAACGTAATGGAAACCAGGTGTGTACAATCAAGACAAAACAAATGGAAAAAGAAACAGATCAGCGGTGGCTAGAAAGCCGGTGACGTCGACCGCCGAACGCCGCCCGAACAAGGAGAGGCACCAACTTCGGCAGAAGTCGTGACAGTTAAGGGTTACAGTAACTTCATTAGCTGTGGTTGCTTATGCGCATATGGTTGAATCATCAGCATACATGGACACGCATGCTTTGTTTAATGCCAGTGTCAGGTTATTGGTAAAAATAGAAAAGAGTAGAGGGCCGAGACAGCTGCCGTGAGGTACACCCCACTTTACATGTTTGACATTAGAGAAACATCCATTAAAGAAAACACTTTGAGTTCTGTTAGATAGATAGCTCTGAATCCACGATATGGCAGAGGTTGAAAGGCCATAACACATACATTTTCTCAACAACAATACAGCTCCCACAATCTTCTTATCAATTTCTTTCAACCAATCATCAGTCATTTGTGTCAGTGTAGTACATGTTAGAGGTTGACCGATTAATCAGAATGGCCGATTAATTAGGGCCGATTTCAAGATTTCATAAAAATCGGTAATCTGAATTTTTGGACACAGATTTTGGCCGATTACACTCCACGAGGAGACTTCGTGGCAGGTTGACTAACTGTTACTCAGTGCAGCAAGAGGCCAAGGTAAGTTTCTAGCCAGCATTAAACTTATCTAATAAAAACAATAAATCGTAACATAATCACTAGTTAACTACACATGGTTGATGATATTACTAGTTTATCTAGCTTGTTCTGTGTTGCAAATAATCAATGTGGTGCCTGTTCATTTATAATCGAATCACAGCCTACTTCGCCAAACGGGTGATGATTTAACAAGCGCATTCGCGGAAAAAAAGCACTGTTGCTGCACCAATGTGTACCTAACCATAAACATCAATGCCTTTCTTAAAATCAATACACAAGTATATATTTTTAAACCTGCATATTTAGTTAATATTGCCTGCTAACATGAATTTATTTTAACTAAGGAAATTGTGTCACGTCTCTTGCGTTCTGTGCAAGCAGAGTCAGGGTATATGCAGCAGTTTGGGCCGCCTGGCTCATTGTGAACTGTGTGAAGACCATTTCTTCCTAACAAAGACCGTAATTAAATAGCCAGAATTGTACATAATTATGACATAACATTGAAGGTTGTGCAATGTAACAGCAATATTTAGACTTAGGGATGCCACCCGATAGATAAAATACCGAACGGTTCCGTATTTCATTCAAAGAATAAACGTTTTGTTTTCGAGATGGTAGTTTACGGATTTGACCATATTAATGACCTAAGGCTCGTATTTCTGTGTGTTATTATATTATAATTAAGTCGATGATTTGATATTTGTTAAAGCAGTCTGACTGAGGCAGCAGCAGGCTCGTAAGCATTCATTCAATCAGCACTTTCCTGCATTTGACAGCGGCTCTTCGCTGTGCTTCTAGTATTGTGCTGTTTATGACTTCAAGCCTATCAACTCCCGAGATTAGGCCGGTAATACTATAGTTCCTATAAGAACATCCAATAGTCAAAGGTATATGAAATACAAATGGTATAGAATTAAATAGTCCTATAATTCCTATAATAACTACAACCTAAAACTTCTTACCTGGGCCTTAACAGCTTTCATATGTTCTCATGTTCTAAGCAAGGAACTGAAACGTTCGCTTTTTTACATGGCACATATTGCACTTTTACTTTCTTCTCCAACACTTTATTTTTGCATTATTTAAACCAAATTGAACATGTTTCATTATTTATTTGAGACTAAATTGATTTTATTAATGTATTATATTAAGTTAAAATCAAAGTGTTCATTCAGTATTGTTGTAATTGTCATTATTACAAATATATATAAAAATGAATCGGTATCAGCTTTTTTTGGTCCTCAAATAATCGGCACTGTTGAAAAATCATAATCATAACCTCTAGTACATGTAGAGTGCCCTTCTCTATATGCATGTTGAAAGTCTTGTTAATTTGTTTACAGAGAAATAGCATTGTATTTGGTCAAACACAATTTTTTAACAATAATTTTTCCACCTCTCTCACACTAACTTGACAGAATTCAAGTTTCCAATGCTTTTCTTTCATTATTTGTTTTTTTTTATGCTCGAATATGATGGCTCGCTGTTCGTTGTTGGCATTTCCTGCCTACGTCTGCCCACTTTGCCAATGAAGTAATCATTAAAATAATTAGCAACATCAAATGGTTTTGTGATGAATAAGCCATCTGATTCAACGAAAGATGAAGTTGAATTTGTCTTTCTGCCCATAAGTTTCATTTAAAGTTTCATCCAAAGTTTTTTTCCATGATTATTTATATCATTGATCTTGGCATCATAATACAATTTCTTATTTTTTTTGGAGCTTAGTCACAATTTATCAATTTGCAGTCAGCCAGTCAGATGTGCAGTCAGACTTACCTCATCTCTTTCAACCATACAGAATTCCTCATCAATCCGTGGAGCCTTAACAGTTCTAACAGTCAGTTTTAAACCACATTTGATTTAGTCACGTACACGTGTTTTAACAGATGTTATTGCAGGTGAGCAATGTCAGAGTAGCTGTAATGATTCTCCTCCTCCAATGGGTACGGATACAGCTTTAGAACAAAGTTATACAGTATTAGGTAAAATGTGATCGATACATGTGGATGATCTTGTTCCTGTAGTGTTTGTAAACACCCTGGTAGGTTGATTAATAACCTGAACCAGATTACAGGCACTGGTTACAGTAAGAAGCTTCCTGTTGAGTGGGTTTATTAATAACCTGAACCAGATTACAGGCACTGGTTACAGTAAGAAGCTTCCTGTTGAGTGGGTTTATTAATAACCTGAACCAGATTACAGGCACTGGTTACAGTAAGAAGCTTCCTGTTGAGTGGGTTTATTAATAACCTGAACCAGATTACAGGCACTGGTTACAGTAAGAAGCTTCCTGTTGAGTGGGTTTATTAATAACCTGAACCAGATTACAGGCACTGGTTACAGTAAGAAGCTTCCTGTTGAGTGGGTTTATTAATAACCTGAACCAGATTACAGGCACTGGTTACAGTAAGAAGCTTCCTGTTGAGTGGGTTTATTAATAACCTGAACCAGATTACAGGCACTGGTTACAGTAAGAAGCTTCCTGTTGAGTGGGTTTATTAATAACCTGAACCAGATTACAGGCACTGGTTACAGTAAGAAGCTTCCTGTTGAGTGGGTTTATTAATAACCTGAACCAGATTACAGGCACTGGTTACAGTAAGAAGCTTCCTGTTGAGTGGGTTTATTAATAACCTGAACCAGATTACAGGCACTGGTTACAGTAAGAAGCTTCCTGTTGAGTGGGTTTATTAATAACCTGAACCAGATTACAGGCACTGGTTACAGTAAGAAGCTTCCTGTTGAGTGGGTTTATTAATAACCTGAACCAGATTACAGGCACTGGTTACAGTAAGAAGCTTCCTGTTGAGTGGGTTTATTAATAACCTGAACCAGATTACAGGCACTGGTTACAGTAAGAAGCTTCCTGTTGAGTGGGTTTATTAATAACCTGAACCAGATTACAGGCACTGGTTACAGTAAGAAGCTTCGTCTTGAGCGGACATGCTTAAATGAAAACCAGTCAATATTCAGGTCCCCAAGAAAGTAGACCTCTCTGAAGTCTATGAAATGCTTAGTAGTTGGTGTGTGTGTGTGTGTGTGTGGTGGACTTGTGCTTGCATTGAATTGCCAGTCATTGGACAGAGTCACATTACAGTCATGTTATTAGTAGTTGGTGTGTGTGTGTGTGTGTGGTGGACTTGTGCTTGCATTGAATTGCCAGTCATTGGACAGAGTCACATTACAGTCATGTTATTAGTAGTTGGTGTGTGTGTGTGTGTGTGGTGGACTTGTGCTTGCATTGAATTGCCAGTCATTGGACAGAGTCACATTACAGTCATGTTATTAGTAGTTGGTGTGTGTGTGTGTGTGTGGTGGACTTGTGCTTGCATTGAATTGCCAGTCATTGGACAGAGTCACATTACAGTCATGTTATTTGCTTTCATTTGAACCACAGTTATCCAGATTCATGTCAGTAATCAAAGCATCAATCAATGGCTAAAATCATTTCAGGGAATTATCCCTGACCTTACACCCCCCACATTACACGAACATGACAACAGGAGATACCTGTAGGCCTACATGTAAATGACACTATGTTGTCTTGCTGTCCTTCCTGTCTTAGTTAACCACTTACAGTACAGAATAGTAGAGTCGTACTCTGTATTTGACCGTTGTGGTTTTAGGAATCCTCATTTTATTCAGATATAAACCCTATGATTCTAAAGTCTCACTTCTCACGATAAGCCTTACATCTAAACCAAGGTGTTTAATGTAGCACCATGAAATCCATTAACACTCTTTGTGAACTCTGAGTCTAATTCAGATTCCGTTCTGTAGATAGTGTCTTCGGTCTATTTCCAGGCCTGATGTGAGCAGCTACAGTGTAAGGTGTGAAGGAGGTTTGGCCATATGTTAATAACAAGTCCACAGCTGTAGGGATGTAGACTATACAGTCTCTCCACTGCTGCAGGCAACGGAGAAAGAGGTGTTTTTCATCCCCGTTTGAGACCACTCACTCAGTCCCCGATCTCAAAGACACGCACATTCCCACTCACACACACACCTGTACACGTGCTTACATGCATGTGTGTGAGTTGTACCTGTTCTGGTAATGGGTTTCTGACACTAACTGATAGTGGACTGAATGAGATGACAGCCAGGAGAAATCAGACTGAGTGACATTGAGCTGACAGCCAGGAGAAATCAGACTGAATGACATTGAGATGACAGACAGGAGAAATCAGACTGAATAATATTGAGATGACAGACAGGAGAAATCAGACTGAGTGACATTGAGATGACAGACAGGAGAAATCAGACTGAATGATATTGAGCTGACAGACAGGAGAAATCAGACTGAGTGACATTGAGCTGACAGACAGGAGAAATCAGACTGAGTGACATTGAGCTGACAGACAGGAGAAATCAGACTGAGTGACATTGAGCTGACAGACAGGAGAAATCAGACTAAATGATATTGAGCTGACAGCCAGGAGAAATCAGACTAAATGATATTGAGCTGACAGCCAGGAGAAATCAGACTGAATGATATTGAGCTGACAGCCAGGAGAAATCAGACTGAATGATATTGAGCTGACAGCCAGACCTCTGGCCTCTTCATGCAATGGATTTTGAGAAGGAGGCAAGTAGAGTGGGTACGAGGAATCAAGGAAATGCAATTGAGATTCTCCTCATGTATAAACCAACCCTACTGATGTTCAGCTGCAGTAAAATACCGGTGTCATGGATTGCAAAGTCAGGTGACTAGTTACCCTACACTATACATAGATGCAGTTTCAGTGACGATTGAGCAAACATCATAGTCCAATTCTATCTGCCCCACAGTAGCCTGTCTTTACAACATACTGTACCCTATACTGTCTACCTTCTGTTTTACAACATACTGTACCCTATACTGTCTACCTTCTGTTTTACAACATACTGTACCCTATACTGTCTACACAACATACTGTACCCTATACTGTCTACCTTCTGTTTTACAACATACTGTACCCTATACTATACTGTCTACCTTCTGTTTTACAACATACTGTACCCTATACTGTCTACCTTCTGTTTTACAACATACTGTACCCTATACTGTCTACCTTCTGTTTTACAACATACTGTACCCTATACTGTCTACCTTCTGTTTTACAACATACTGTACCCTATACTGTCTACCTTCTGTTTTACAACATACTGTACCCTATACTGTCTACCTTCTGTTTTACAACATACTGTACCCTATACTGTCTACCTTCTGTTTTACAACATACTGTACCCTGTCTACTTTCTGTTTTACAACATACTGTCTACCTCTACTGTTTTACAACATACTGTACCCTATACTGTCTACTTTCTGTTTTACAACATACTGTACCCTATACTGTCTACCTTCTGTTTTACAACATACTGTACCCTATACTGTCTACTTTCTGTTTTACAACATACTGTACCCTATACTGTCTACTTTCTGTTTTACAACATACTGTACCCTACTGTCTACTTTCTGTTTTACAACATACTGTACCCTATACAACATACTGTACCCTATACTGTCTACTTTCTGTTTTACAACATACTGTACCCTATACTGTCTACTTTCTGTTTTACAATGTACTGAAACCTACACTGACTACTTTCTGTTTTTACAACAAACTATATCCTACACTTTCTATTTTACACCATACTATATTCTACACTTTCTATTTTACAACATGCAGTACCCTATATGTTCTACTTTCTATTTTACAACATACTATATCCTACACCTTCTATTTTACAACATACTATATCCTACACCTTCTATTTTACAACATACTATATCCTACACCTTCTATTTTACAACATACTATATCCTAGACTTTCTATTTTAAAACATACTATATCCTACACCTTCTATTTTACAACATACTATATCCTACACTTTCTTTCTTTTAGAAAAGTCTGCTTTTCTCCAA
>NC_060185.1:10871469-10918969 GCF_021184085.1 Oncorhynchus gorbuscha | reverse complement strand
CTCTCTGGGAGGATTTAGTATCACTTTATGTCTCTCTCTGGGAGGATTTAGTACCACTCTGTCTCTCTCGGAGGATTTAGTATCACTCTATGTCTCTCTCTCAGAGGATTTAGTATCACTTTATGTCTCTCTCATAGGATTTAGTACCACTCTATGTCTCTCTCGGAGGATTTAGTATCACTCTATGTCTCTCTCAGAGGATTTAGTATCACTTTATGTCTCTCTCAGAGGATTTAGTACCACTCTATGTCTCTCTCTGGGAGGATTTAGTACCACTCTATGTCTCTCTGGGAGGATTTAGTATCACTTTATGTCTCTCTCAGAGGATTTAGTACCACTTTATGTCTCTCTTGGAGGATTTAGTACCACTCTATGTCTCTCTCAGAGGATTTAGTATCACTCTATGTCTCTCTCAGAGGATTTAGTATCACTTTATGTCTCTATCTCTGGGAGGATTTAGTATCACTCTATGTCTCTCTGGGAGGATTTAGTACCACTCTATGTCTCTCTCAGAGGATTTAGTACCACTCTATGTCTCTCTCGGAGGATTTAGTACCACTCTATGTCTCTCTGGGAGGATTTAGTATCACTTTATGTCTCTCTCTCTGGGAGGATTTAGTACCACTCTATGTCTCTCTGGGAGGATTTAGTACCACTCTATGTCTCTCTGGGAGGATTTAGTACCACTCTATGTCTCTCTGGGAGGATTTAGTATCACTTTATGTCTCTCTCTGGGAGGATTTAGTACCACTCTATGTCTCTCTGGGAGGATTTAGTATCACTCGATGTCTCTCTGGGAGGATTTAGTACCACTCTATGTCTCTCTCTGGGAGGATTTAGTAACACTCTATGTCTCTCTCTGGGAGGATTTAGTATCACTCTATGTCTCTCTCTGGGAGGAATTAGTATCACTCTATGTCTCTCTGGGAGGATTTAGTACCACTCTATGTCTCTCTCAGAGGATTTAGTATCACTCTATGTCTCTCTCTCTCTGGGAGGATTTAGTACCACTCTATGTCTCTCTCAGAGGATTTAGTACCACTCTATGTCTCTCTCTCAGAGGATTTAGTACCACTCTATGTCTCTCTCTGGGAGGATTTAGTACCACTCTATGTCTCTCTGGGAGGATTTAGTATCACTCTATGTCTCTCTGGGAGGATTTAGTACCACTCTATGTCTCTCTGGGAGGATTTAGTACCATTACATTTACATTACATTACATTTAAGTCATTTAGCAGACGCTCTTATCCAGAGCGACTTACAAATTGGTGCATTCACCTTATGGCATCCAGTGGGACAGTCACTTAACAATAGTGCATCTAAAACTTAGGGGGGGGGGTGAGAGGGATTACTTATCCTATCCTAGGTATTCCTTAAAGAGGTGGGGTTTCAGGTGTCTCCGGAAGGTGGTGATTGACTCCGCTGTCCTGGCGTCGTGAGGGAGTTTGTTCCACCATTGGGGGGCCAGGGCAGCGAACAGTTTTGACTAGGGTTAGCGGGAGCTGTACTTCCTCAGTGGTAGGGAGGCAAGCAGGCCAGAGGTGGATGAACGCAGTGCCCTTGTTTGGGTGTAGGGCCTGATCAGAGCCTGGAGGTACTGAGGTGCCGTTCCCCTCACAGCTCCGTAGACAAGCACCATGGTCTTGTAGCGGATGCGAGCTTCAACTGGAAGCCAGTGGAGAGAACGGAGGAGCGGGGTGACGTGAGAGAACTTGGGAAGGTTGAACACCAGACGGGCTGCGGCGTTCTGGATGAGTTGAAGGGGTTTAATGGCACAGGCAGGGAGCCCAGCCAACAGCGAGTTGCAGTAATCCAGACGGGAGATGACAAGTGCCTGGATTAGGACCTGCGCTGCTTCCTGTGTGAGGCAGGGTCGTACTCTGCGGATGTTGTAGAGCATGAACCTACAGGAACGGGCCACCGCCTTGATGTTGGTTGAGAACGACAGGGTGTTGTCCAGGATCACGCCAAGGTTCTTGGCGCTCTGGGAGGAGGACACAATGGAGTTGTCAACCGTGATGGCGAGATCATGGAACGGGCAGTCCTTCCCCGGGAGAAAGAGCAGCTCCGTCTTGCCGAGGTTCAGCTTGAGGTGGTGATCCGTCAGTACCACTCTATGTCTCTCTGGGAGGATTTAGTACCACTCTATGTCTCTCTCTGGGAGGATTTATTACCACTCTATGTCTCTCTGGGAGGATTTAGTACCACTCTATGTCTCTCTGGGAGGATTTAGTGCCACTCTATGTCTCTCTCTGGGAGGATTTAGTACCACTCTATGTCTCTCAGAGGATTTAGTACCACTCTATGTCTCTCTCTGGGAGGATTTAGTACCACTCTATGTCTCTCTCAGAGGATTTAGTACCACTCTATGTCTCTCTCTGGGAGGATTTAGTACCACTCTATGTCTCTCTCAGAGGATTTAGTACCACTCTATGTCTCTCTGGGAGGATTTAGTACCACTCTATGTCTCTCTCTGGGAGGATTTAGTACCACTCTATGTCTCTCTCTGGGAGGATTTAGTACCACTCTATGTCTCTCTGGGAGGATTTAGTACCACTCTATGTCTTTCTCTGGGAGGATTTAGTACCACTCTATGTCTCTCTGGGAGGATTTAGTACCACTCTATGTCTCTCTCTGGGAGGATTTAGTACCACTCTATGTCTCTCTCTGGGAGGATTTAGTATCACTCTATGTCTAACCCTGGGAGGATTTAGTACCACTCTATGTGTCTCCCTGGGAGGATTTAGTATCACTCTATGGCTCTCCCTGGGAGGATTTAGTACCACTCTATGTCTCTCTCTGGGAGGATTTAGTATCACTCTATGTCTCTCTTTGGGAGGATTTAGTATCACTCTATGTCTCTCTCTCAAAGGATTTAGTAACACTCTATGTCTCTCTCTGGGAGGATTTAGTACCACTCTATGTCTCTCTCAGAGGATTTAGTACCACTCTATGTCTCTCTCTCAGAGGATTTAGTATCACTCTATGTCTCTCTCTCAGAGGATTTAGTACCACTCTATGTCTCTCTCTGGGAGGATTTAGTATCACTCTATGTCTCTCTCTCAGAGGATTTAGTACCACTCTATGTCTCTCTCTGGGAGGATTTAGTATCACTCTATGTCTCTCAGAGGATTTAGTACCACTCTATGTCTCTCTCTCAGAGGATTTAGTACCACTCTATGTCTCTCTCTGGGAGGATTTAGTATCACTCTATGTCTCTCAGAGGATTTAGTACCACTCTATGTCTCTCTCTCAGAGGATTTAGTACCACTCTATGTCTCTCTCTCAGAGGATTTAGTATCACTCTATGTCTCTCTCTGGGAGGATTTAGTATCACTCTATGTCTCTCTCTGGGAGGATTTAGTACCACTCTATGTCTCTCTTTGGGAGGATTTAGTACCACTCTATGTCTCTCTCTCAGAGGATTTAGTACCACTCTATATCTCTCTCTGGGAGGATTTAGTATCACTCTATGTCTCTCTCAGAGGATTTAGTACCACTCTATGTCTCTCTCAGAGGATTTAGTACCACTCTATGTCTCTCTCAGAGGATTTAGTATCACTCTTTGTCTCTCTCTGGGAGGATTTTGTACCACTCTATGTCTCTCTCTCAGAGGATTTAGTATCCCTATATCTCTCTGGGAGGATTTAGTAACACTGATTTAGAGCGTAGGTTGGAAACATGTCGCCCTGTTGGGGTCATGGAGTGGTGTGTGAATTGATGTTGTCCTCATCTCCCTCTCTCTCTCTCTCTCTCTCTCTCTCTCTCTCTCTCTCTCTCTCTCTCTCTCTCTCTCTCTCTCTCTCTCTCTCTCTCTCTCTCTCTTCCTCTTTCTCTCTCTCTGTCTCCCCTCTCTCCCTCTCCCCTAACTCGTTGCTCTGCTGATGGGCTTGATGCAGTATTTGGACTGGCACAGTGTGTTTTGTTCCCAGAGTGACTGTGAGCCACAGCAGGCATATTGTTGTCTCAAAGCTTTAGTTGTCTCTCTTTCTCTGGGATAGAGAGAAAGAGAGACAATGGAAGATAGAGGGTAAGACAGATAAGGGAGAGAGGAAGGAACGAGGGGGGTTTAAGATAGAGAGAACGTCAGAGTGATAGATCATTATCCACGCTTATACCTTACGCCTCGGTCAGAGGCAATCACATCACCAGATCACATCGTCTAAATAATTCACTCATCTTAGTCAAGAGTTCTTCACTCAATACCACCAGTTAGACAACCTGCCATTGTTATCTCTCTCTCTCTTTCGCCTTCACTCTATCTCACTCTCTCATTCTCTCTCTCTCTCATCTCTCTCATCTCTCTCTCATTCTCTCATTCTCTCTCTCTCTCTCGTTCTCGCTCTCTCAGAATGAAATCTGTGTTTACGTACACATTCTGTACATCATCAACTTAACATTATACCAGTTAATATATCAATATGTTTTTATTCAATTGTTTTAATCTGTCCCTTATGTAATTAGGGGTGTACCCTGAGATGTCTCTGTATTTGAAAGTGTGTTGCTGTATATGCCGTAGATAAAATGCATAGTTATTGCTCTACTAGATTTTGACTGGAGTCTGTGTTTGTCTTGTGTCCTTACAGAGATCTGGGGGAGGTCTGGCCATCCCTCTGTGTGCCTTCCAAGGCACCGTCTCCCTGCACTCCCCCACAGGGAAGACCCTCTCCCTCTCCACCTATGAGGTCAGCAGCGACGGCCTCACTATCTCCCCCCACGCCGCCAAGAAGGTGGAGGTCTACCGCTCCAAGTCTGTAGGCCACGAGCCCAGTGCAGACGACCCCACCACCAGGGGCCAGGCCGGGGGAGTTGGGATGGAGGTGGAGGTGGGAGAGGTGGCAATGGGGGACACCAATGTGAAGATCCACCTGGAGGTGTTGGAGATCTGTGACAACGAGGAGGCCATGGACAGCGTGTCCATCATCTCTAACATCAGCCAGTCGTCCACCCACGCCCGCTCCCCGTCGCTGCGCTATTCTCGGAAGGAGAACCGCTTTGTCTCCTGTGACCTGGGGGAGACAGCCTCCTACTCACTGCTCATCCCCAACAGTGGCAACCCCGAGGTGGACAACATCAACATCAACATCCCTGACACGGTGGAGGCCCACCGGCAGAACAGTCGCAGGCAGGAACAGGAGACGGGAGGCTACCGCGAGGAGATACAGCTGCTCAACGAAGCCTACAGGAAGCAGGAAGAGGACAGAGAAGACTGATACACACAAACAGGAAGCAGGAAGAGGACAGAGAAGACTGATACACACACAGGAAGTAAGAAGAGGACAGAGAAGACTGATACACACAGGAAGCAAGAAGAGGACAGAGAAGACTGATACACAAACAGGAAGCAAGAAGAGGACAGAGAAGACTGATACACACACAGGAAGCAAGAAGAGGACAGAGAAGACTGATGCACACAGGAAGCAAGAAGAGGACAGAGAAGACTGATACACACACAAGGGAATCAGGAAGAGGACAGAGAATACTGATGGTCAAACACAGGAAGACAATGAGGGGACAGAGAAGACTGATACACACACAGGAAGACAATGAGGGGACAGAGAATACTGATACACACACAGGAAGTCAACGATGGGACAGAGAATACTGATGCACACACACAGGAAGACAACGAGGGGACAGAGAATACTGATGCACACACACAGGAAGACAATGAGGGGACAGAGAATACTGATACACACACAGGAAGACAATGAGGGGACAGAGATTACTGATGCACACACACAGGAAAACAACAAGGGGACAGAGAAGACTGATACACACACTAACTGGAAGACAATGAGGGGACAGAGAAGACTGATGGTCACACACAGGAAGACAATGAGGGGACAGAGAATACTGATGCACACACACAGGAAGACAACGAGGGGACAGAGAATACTGATGCACACACACAGGAAGACAATGAGGGGACAGAGAAGACTGATACACACACACAGGAAGACAACGAGGGGACAGAGAATACTGATGCACACACACAGGAAGCAGACTGGAAAGAAAGATCTAGAAGGACTGACCTTTTAACTCTATATTTTAAGTGTATCTTGACCTTTTAACTCTATATTTTAAGTGTATCTTGACCTTTTAACTCTATATTTTAAGTGTATCTTGTGACAAAACATTATTATCCGCTGCTTAAGACTTCTGGGACACATATCCTGTGTCCATTCTGTGCTTTAAAGGTCCATTATGTGTCCATGTGATGAGGTGAGGTTAAGTGAACGGGTGTAGGACTAAGTGTTGAGGTGAGATGGAGAGAAAGGGGTGCAGGACTATGTGATGAGGTGAGGTGGGGAGAAGGTGGTGCAGGACTAAGTGAGGAGGTGAGCTGGTGCAGGACTAAGTGATGAGGTGAGGTGGTGCAGGACTAAGTGATGAGGTGAGGTGGAGCAGGACTAAGTGATGAGGTGAGGTGGTGCAGGACTAAGTGAGGAGGTGAGGTGGTGCAGGACTACGTGATGAGGTGAGGTGGTGCAGGACTAAGTGAGGAGGTGAGCTGGTGCAGGACTAAGTGATGAGGTGAGGTGGTGCAGGACAGAGTGATGAGGTGAGGTGGTGCAGGACTAAGTGGTGAGGTGAGGTGGTGCAGGACTAAGTGATGAGGTGAGGTGGTGCAGGACTAAGTGATGAGGTGAGGTGGTGCAGGACTAAGTGATGAGGTGAGGTGGTGCAGGACTAAGTGATGAGGTGAGGTGGTGCAGGACTAAGTGAAGAGGTGAGGTGGTGCAGGACTAAGTGATGAGGTGAGGTGGTGCAGGACTAAGTGAAGAGGTGAGGTGGTGCAGGACTTAGTGATTATGTGAGGTGGAGTGAAGGTGGTTCGGGACTAAGGGACAGCAGCGCAATGAAAGAGAAGACATAAAGGGAGAGCAGAGAGAAAGGCTGGAGAGAATAGTACCCACCTTAGTATTCAATCTGGGGTCTCCACCATAAGGAAATAGAGAGAGAGAGAGAGAGAGAGAGAGAGAGAGAGAGAGAGAGAGAGAGAGAGAGAGAGAGAGAGAGAGAGAGAGAATGGTGAAGGTTTCACTCTTCACAGTCTCCACATGGACCTGTTATTACAATCAACGTCACCAATGAGGCAACAAGGAGATCACTAGCTCCTCTTGTCTGAGTTATCCCAAATCAAATGTATTTATATAGCCCATCAGCTGGTATCTCAAAGTGCTGTACAGAAACCCAGCCTAAAGCCCCAAACAGCAAGAAATGCAGGTGTAGAAGCACAGTGGCTAGGAAAAACTCCATAGAAAGGCCAAAACCTAGGAAGAAACCTAGAGACGAACCAGGCTATGTGGGGTGGCCAGTCCTCTTCTGGCTGTGCCGGGTGGAGATTATAACAGAACATGGCCAAGATGTTCAAATGTTCATAAATGACCAGCATGGTCAAATAATAGTAATCACAGGCAGAACAGTTGAAACTGGAGCAGCAGCACGGCCAGGTGGACTGGGGACAGCAAGGAGTCATCATGTCAGGTAGTCCTGAGGCATGGTCCTAGGGCTCAGGTCCTCCGAGAGAGAGAAAGAAAGAAAGAGAGAATTAGAGCATACTTAAATTCACACAGGACACCGGATAGGACAGGAGAAGTACTCCAGATATAACAAACTGACCCTCCCCCGACACATAAACTACTGCAGCATAAATACTGGAGGCTGAGACAGGAGGGGTCAGGAGACACTGTGGCCCCATCCGAGGACACCCCCGGACAGGGCCAAACAGGAAGGATATAACCCCACCCACTTTGCCAAAGCACAGCCCCCAAACCAACAGAGGGATATCTTCAACCACCAACTTACCATCCTGAGACAAGGCCGAGTATAGCCCACAAAGATCTCCGCCACGGCACAACCCAAGGGGGGGCGCCAACCCAGACAGGAAGATCACATCAGTGACTCAACCCACTCAAGTGGAGCCAACCTCCTGTGGCTGATAGCCTGGAGGACCCAACCTCCTGTGGCTGAGAGCCTGGAGGAACCAACCTCCTGTGGCTGATAGCCTGGAGGACCCAACCTCCTGTGGCTGATAGCCTGGAGGACCCAACCTCCTGTGGCTGATAGCCTGGAGGAACCAACCTCCTGTGGCTAATAGCCTGGAGGACCCAACCTCCTGTGGCTGAGAGCCTGGAGGGTAGATCAGTTAATAGATCAGTCTGCATTCCAATTCGTCCCAAAGGTGTTCGGTGGGGTTGAGGTCAGGGCTCTGTGCAGGCCAGTCAAGTTCTTCAACACCGATCTCGACAAACCATTTCTGTATAGACTTCAATTTGTGCACGGGAGCATTATCATGCTGAAACAGGAAAGGGCCTTCCCCAAACTCCTGCCACAAAGTTGGAAGCAATGACTCATCTAGAATGTCATTGTATGCTGTAGCTTAAAGATTTCCCTTCACTAGAACTAAAACAGCCCCTGACCATTATTCCTCCTCCACCAAACTTTACAGTTGGCACTATACATTCAGGCAGGTAGTGTTTTCCTGGCATCCGCCAAACCCAGATGGTGAAGAGTAATTCATCACTCCAAAGAACACGTTTCCACTGCTCCAGAGTCCAATGGCGCTGAGCTTGACACCACTCCAGCCAACATTTGGCATTGCGCATGGTGCTCTTAGGCTTGTGTGCGGCTGTTCGGCCATGGAAACCCACTTCATGAAGCTCCTGAAGAACAGTTATTGTGCTGACGTTTTTTTCCAGAGGCAGTTTGGAACTCGGTAGTGGGGGTTGCAACTGAAGACAGACCATTTTTACGTGCTTCAGCACTCGGTGGTCCCATTCCATCAGCTTGTGTGGCCTACCACTTCGCGTCTGAGCTGTTGAAGGTCACTGAGCTCTTTAGTAAGGCCATTCTGCTGCCAATGTTTGTCTATGGAGATTGCATGGCTGTGTACTCAATTGTATAAACCTGTCAGCAACAGTTTTGAAGGGGTGTACACATACTTTTGTATACAGTACCAGTCAAAAGGTTAGACATCTCCTAATTCAAGGGTTTTTCTTTATTTTTACTATTTTCTACATTGTAGAATAATAGTGAAGACATCAAAACTATGAAATAACACATATGGAATCACGTAGCAACTAAAAAGAAGTGTTAAACAAATCAAGATATATGTTATATTTGAGATTCTTCAAAGTAGCATTGATGACAGCTTTGCACACTTGACATTCTCTCAACCAGCTTCACCTGGAATGCTATTCCAACAATCTTGAAGGAGTTCCCACATATGCTGAGCACTTGTTGGCTGCTTTTCCTTCACTCTGCGGTCCAACTCATCCCAAACCATCTCAATTGGGTTGAGGTCGGTGATTGTGGAGGCCAGGTCATCTGATGCAGCACTCCATCACTCTCCTTCTTGGCTCAATAGCCCTTACACAGCCTGATGGTGTGTTGGGCCATTGTCCTGTTGAAAAACAAATGATAGTCCCACTAAGTGCAAACCAGATGGAATGGCGTATCGCTACAGAATGCTGTGGTAGCCATGCTGGTTAATTGTGCCTTGAATTCTAAATAAATCACAGACAATGTCACCAGCAAAGCACCCACACCATCACACCTCCTCCTCCGTGCTTCACGGTGGGAACCACACATGCGGAGGTAATCCGTTCACCTACTCTGCGTCTCACAAAGACACAGCGGTTGGAACCAAAAATCTCAAATTTGGACCCGTCAGACCAAAGGACAGATTTCCATCAGTCTAATGTCCATTACTCGTGTTTCTTGGCCCAAGCAAGTCTCTTTTTCTTATTGGTGTCCTTAACTAGTGGTTTCTTTGCAGGCCTCATTCACACAGTCTCCTCTGAACAGTTGATGTTGAGATGTCTGTTACTTGAACTCTGAAGCATTTATTTGGGCTGCAATATGAGGTGCAGTTAACTCTAATGAACTTCTCCTCTGCAGCAGAGGTAACTCTGGGTCTTCCATTCCTTTGGCAGTCCTCATGAGAGACAGTTTCATCATAGTGCTTGATGGTTTTTGCGACTGTACTTGAAGAAACGGTCAAAGTTCTTCAATTTTTCCAAATTGACTGACCTTCATGTCTTAAAGTAATGATGGACTGTCATTTCTCTTTGCTTATTTGAGCTCTTCTTGCCATAATATGGGCTATCTTCTGTATACCACCTCTACCTTGTCACTACACAAATGATTGGCTCAAACGCATTAAGAAGGAAAAAAATCCACATATTAATTTTTTACAAACCACACCTGTCAATTAAAATGCATTCCAGGTGACTACCTCATGAAGCTGGTTGAGAGAATGCCAAGAGTGTGCAAAGCTGTCATCAAGGCAAAGGGTGGCTACTTTGAAGAATCTCAAATCTCAAATATATTTTGATTTGTTTAACACTTTTTTGGTTACTACACGATTCCATGTGTGTTATTTCATAGTGTTGATGTCCTCACTATTCTACAATGTAGAAAATAGTAAAATAAAAAATAAAAAAATTAACCTGGAATGAGTAGGTGTGTCAAAACTTTCGACTGGTGCTGTATATAGTGTATGAAATGGGTTGAACAGATTGGAAACATTATTAAAGAGGCCAGTGTTCCATTATTTAAGTGACCAGTGTTCCATGTCTATGCTCATAGGACAGCAGCCTCTAAGGTGCAGGGTTGAGTAACCGGGTGGTAGCCGGCTAGTGATGGCTATTTAACAGTCTTATGGCCTTGAGATAGAAGTTGCTTTTCAGTCTGTATGTCCCAGCTTTGTTGCACCTGTACTGACCTCACCTTCTGGGTGATAGCGGGGTGAACAGTCCGTGGCTCGGGTGGTTCGGGTGGCTGAGGTCCTTGATGATCTTCTTGGCCTTCCTGTGACACCGGGTGCTGTAGATGTCCTGGAGGGCTCTCAATGGTGCATCTGTAAAAGTTTGTGAGGGTCTTAGGGGCCAAGACAAATTTCTTCAACATCCTGAGGATGAAAAGGTGCCATTGCATCTTCTTCTCCACACTGTGTTTGGGGACAATTTCAGACACTCATGTGAGCCTCCAGGTTTTATTTCATGTTTCATAAAGGATGTGTTTCGTTGTGTGTCATCTGTGTTGTGTTGTGTTGTGTCTTTCAGCAGAGAAAAGCTTTGTCACGTGTCACATAATGTTTTGTCCTTCCTATGAATGTGCTCATAAAATATTTATACTAGAAAAATGCCTCAATCAACACTGTAAAATGAATTTACGTTCACAATGCTTTAAGGGGAAAAAAGCAAGTTAGAGAAAAGTGGCTTATAGACTCATATGGCTTATGAATCATATGGCTTGGGTTATGAATCATATAGCTTATGAATCATATGGCTTGGGTTATGAATCATATAGCTTATGAATCATATGGCTTGGCTTATAGACTCATATGGCTTGGGTTATGAATCATATGGCTTATGAATCATATGGCTTGGCTTATAGACTCATATGGCTTGGGTTATGAATCATATGGTTTATGAATCATATGGCTTGGCTTATAGACTCATGTGGCTTGAGTTATGAATCATATGGTTTTTGAATCATATGGCTTCACTTATGACTCATATGGTTTATGAATCATATGGCTTTTGAATTATATAGCTTGGCTTATGAATCATATGGCTTATGAATTATGTGGCTTGGCTGATGAATCATATGGCTTATGAATCATATGGCTTATGAGTCATGTGGCTTGGCTGATGAATCATATGGCTGATGAATCATATGGCTTATGAATCATATGGCTCATGAATCATAACCAATGGGTCCCAGCAGATGAGTTGACTTTTGACCTTGTAATGAATAGAGACCATTTCAGTGTTTTGACAAAAGTTTTAGCATCTTCAGCCAAGCAGAATGGAAATAAACTTATTATTATTATTATTATTATTATTATTATTATTATATTATTATTATTATTATTATTATTATTATTATCATTATTATTATTATTATTATTATTATTATTATTATTATTATTATCATTATTATTATTATTATTATTATTATTATTATTATTATTATTATTATTATTATTATTATCATTATTATTATTATTATTATTATTATTATTATTATTATTATTATTATTATTATTACTTGCTCATGTATTCATTCATGTGAGTATATGGTATTGAGGTTTGCTTTCCATACTGTACACATTTTTAGATGAGCGTTTCTCTTCTTATTTGGAAATCATTGAGGAAGGATGCATGGCTCACCACTGAGAAGGCTGGGATTAATGTTTGTTTACCTATATCAAATCAAATCAAATCAAATTTATTTATATAGCCCTTCGTACATCAGCTGATATCTCAAAGTGCTGTACAGAAACCCAGCCTAAAACCCCAAACAGCAAACAATGCAGGTGTAAAAAAAAAAATCAATTACTTATCTATGCTAATTGAATGAATTGAATCAGTCAAAACAAATTCACTGATAGATTTGAATCAACTATAACATAACCAACCGACCTGATACAGTATATAGTCTCTGTGTTCCTGTTATGTGTGTGGTAACTAAACCAGTTATTCCCAACAGTCCTCAGTGGAAATGTTATTGTCCTCCTCCTCTTTCCTCTATCTAATGTGATTTCAGCTGCTCTGTCCCCCCCCCCCGGTCTCTCTCCCATGTACCGGCCACGCTGCTGTAATGAGACTGACACGTCTTCTGTGTTCTTGTTGCAGCTTTAACCTCCCCGCTATTAGCTTTTTGAAAATGACCTCTGTGGCCAGGGTAGACACTGAGGGGCACAGGAAGTGTCCTGGGTTAAGGAATGCTTTGTTAGGGAAAGAGGAGCGTTGTTGTCATTGTTTTATGTCCGAGGAGTCTTAGCTCTTGACACGGTCAATGTCACATTCATAATCTGTCTTGAAACCCCTTTCATCTCATCCTCCTACTAACAAAATATAATGACACTCTTGTTACTTGAAGAATAAAAGCTGTTTAGGTGTAGTGCAACACAATGTAAAGTGTTATTACCAATAAATCATCATCACTTCTGGGTTAAATAATTCAGTATGGGGGAGGTCAAAGGTTGTTGGTTGCCAGGTACCACCGGGAGGTACTCCTTTACCATCCTTAAGGAAACACAGATGGGGAAGGGATATTCAATTATTTAATCCATACTAAAGCAACCCTCCCCCTCTGGCTAACTCTATTTCTCTGTCCTCAGTTCTCTCTCTCCCCCTCTTTCTCTTTTGCCCCACCCCTCTCATTCCCTGTCTCGCAAGTTGAGACAAAAGGCACTAACAGAAGGAGATACGTCTGGATTGTCCCCTTAATTTCAACGCCAGAGGAAACCTCTGATTCAAACCCAGACTTATAGTGAATCGTTCATATCTTCTCCCATAATATTTCTCACAAACGGAATACATTTCAGTCAGAACTGGTTACTGGCAGATCTTAAATGTAGAATATTGTAGGAAGTGAAATATCCTCATGAGACATGGGGACTCACATTAGGTACACACAGAAGGCTAAATATTGGTTAAAAGAAATAAGATAATTCATCTCCTGTCCTTCATTTAAACTGACGCTGATGTAAATGTTCATTTATTTGATTGAATAGCAGCATCACCCCTGACGTCATTTCTATTGAGGTTGAGTAGTGGTGTTGTGGTTGATTCATTGGCTGGACAACTGGGTCTAACGCGGCACCACCATAATGATGGACGAGGTACAGACAGACTGACGGATGGTAAGCATTTGCAAGAGAGTCACAGACTCCTTCATTAGTACTGTGAGAATTACAGCTTCTTCTCTCACTCTCTCTCCTTCTCTCCTCTCATTCTCTCTCCTCTCATTCTCTCTTCTTCTCTCACTCTCTCCTTCTCTCCTCTCCCCTCATTCTCTCTCCTTCTCATCTCTCCTTCTCTCCTTTGCTCACATTTGCCATGCTTTAGGGCACTAATTAGCTCTGCTCTGTAAAAAAAAATGAATTCAACAGATTTCAGCAAAATGCTAAAGGCAATCTGAACACAGTCCAATTAAAAACTCTGTGTTAGGGGGAGCGCCAGAAGACTGAACACGCAGTGAAGAACATCAGTGTCTTTGGATATGAAGCCCCAGTAATTTCGAACAGCTCTGGATCAATATATACAATATGAGCCAGAAAGGCAACTGCAGCTAAGTGATTCTTGAAAAAAGCCATAAGATAATGCTACTGTGTTCTACACACCACAGGCATTAAAACAAGGAACTTGTTTAAATCATTTTTGTTTAGTCTTTTCCGTTTATTGTTTTGATTTGGCTTCTATTTTAATGTAATTTGACCCTAATATGTACTTATTTTGGACCTAAATGCCATCCGTAGGATTTGATGATACAATCACAGGTGGCCCCTGGAGTGGTCAATGAAGATTCTCAAACACACCATGAACGTATCAAACAGAAAGGCACTTTTACTGAATATCTCAGGGTCCTGACCTCCTCATTAAGGATTAGCTTCCATTACACTTGGCACAAAGTCTTAGAGACTTCACTGTGTGTGTGTGTGTGTGTGTGTGCGTGTGTGTGTTTGTGTGTGTGTGTCTGTGTGTCTGTGTGTGTGCGTGTGTGCAGTGTTTCCCCTATATTAGCCGTATCCTCATCCTACTCCTCCTCTGTTCCTCGGGTGATGTGGAGGTTAACTCAGGCCTTGCGTGTCCCCAGGCGCTCTCATTTGTTGACTTCTGTAACCACAAAAGCCTTGGTGTCATGCATGTTAACATCAGAAGCCTCCTCCCTAAGTTTGTTTTACTCAATGCTTTAGCACACTCCGCCAACCCTGATGTCCTTGCAGTATTTGAATCCTGGCTTAGGAAGGCCACCAAAAATTCAGAGATTTCCATCCCCAACTACAACATTTTCCGTCAAGACAGAACTGCCAAAGGGGGAGGAGTTGCAATCTACTGCAGAGATAGCCTGCAAAGTTATGTCATACTTTCCAGGTCTATGCACAAACAGTTCGAGCTTCTAATTTTAAAAATGTTATCTCTCCAGAAATAAGTCTCTCACTGTTGCTGCCTGTTATAGAACCCCCTCAGCACCCAGCTGAGCCCTGGACACCTTAAGTGAATTGATTGCCCCCCATCTATCTTCAGAGTTTGTTCTGTTAGGTAACCTAAACTGGGATATACTTAACACTCTGGCAGTCCTACAATTTAAGATAGATGCCCTCAATCTCACACAATTTATCAAGGAACCCACCAGGTACAACCCTAAATCTGTAAACATGGGCACCCTCATAGATATTATCCTGACCAACTTGCCCTCCAAATACACCTCTGCTGTTTTCAATCAGGATCTCAGCGATCACTACCTCATTGCTTGCATCCACTATGGGTCCGTGGTCAAACTACCACCCCTCATCACTGTCAAACGCTCCCTAAAACACTATTGCGAGCAGGCCTTTCTAATCGACCTGGCCTGGGTACCCTGGAAGGATATTGACCTCATCCCATCAGTAGAGGATGCCTGGTCGTTCTTTAATAAGCATGCCCCTTTCAAAATTTTTAGAAGTAAGAACAGATATATCCCTTGGTTCACTAATGACCTGACTGCCCTCGACCAGCACAAAAACATCCTGTGGCGGACTGCACTAGCATCGAAGGGTCCCCGCGATATGCAACCTTTCAGGGAAGTCAGGAACCAATACACGCAGTCAGTCAGGAAAGTAAAGGCTAGCTTTTTCAAACAGAAATTTGCATCCTGTAGCTCTAACTCCAAAACGTTTTGGGACACTGTAAAGTCCATGGGAAATAAGAACACCTCCTCCAAGCTGCCCACTGCACTGAGGCTAGGAAACACTATCACCACAGATAAATCCACGATAATCGAGAATTTCAATAAGCATTTCTCAACGGCTGGCCATGCTTTCCTCCTGGCTACCCCAACCCCGGCCAACAGCTCTGCAGCCCCCACAACTACTTGCCCAAGCCTCCCAAGCTTCTCCTTCACCCAAATCCAGATAGCAGATGTTCTGAAAGAGCTGCAAAATGCGGACCCGCACAAATCAACTGGGCTAGACAATCTGAACCCTCTCTTTCTAAAATTATCCGCTGCCATTGTTGCAACCCTTATTACTAGTCTGTTCAACCTGTCTTTCGTATCGTCCGAGATCTAAAGATTGGAAAGCTGCCGTGGTCGTCCCCCTCTTCAAAGGTGGTGACACTCTAGACCCAAACTGTTACAGACCTATATCGATCCTGCCCTGCCTTTCTAAAGTCTTTGAAAGCCAAGTAAATAAACAGATCACTGACCATTTCAAATCCCACCGTGTTATGCAGGTGAATGAGGACCCAAAAGCGACTTGGCGAAAACAGAGTCTTTAATCCAGTTTAAGGAAATAGCAATACTCCTAGACAAATCGGAGCGGTAAATAAAGCATAAGAAACAATTTCACTCGTAATCACGAGAACTGACTGGAGACTCGATAATGAACTGCAGGTTGCCTCGGGAAGGCACTTGACCGTAGCAGACTCAGACACCTGCTCACCACGCAGCATCTGAGGGAAACACGACACGACAGGGCGATACAAAGACACAGCACGGTGAACAGTATACAAGGATCCGACAGGACAGAAACGGAAAACAAGGGGAGAAATAGGGACTCTAATCAGGGGAAAAGATAGGGAACAGGTGTGGGAAGACTAAATGATTGATTAGGGGAATAGGAACAGCTGGGAGCAGGAACGGAACGATAGAGAGAAGAGAGAGAGAGAGGGAGAGAGAAAAAAGTGAACGAACCTAAAAAGACCAGCAGGGGGAAAACGAACAGAAGGAAAAGCAAAATGACAAGACAATATAAGACAAAACATGACAACCGTACCTTTTCCGCTGTTTCCGAGCTGGTCACGGGTGCACCTCAGCCACGCTCAAGGTACTAAACGATATCATAACCGCCATCGATTAAAGACAGTACTGTGCAGCCATCTTCATCGACCTGGCCAAGGCTTTTGACTCTGTCAATCACCGTATTCTTATCGGCAGACTGAACAGCCTTAGTTTCTCAAATGACTGCCTGGCCTGGTTCACTAGCATCACTACTCTGGACGGTTCTGACTTAGAATATGTGGACAACTACAAATACCTAGGTGCCTGGTTAGACGGTAAACTCTCCTTCCAGACTCATATTAAACATCTCCAATCCAAAATTAAATCTAAAATCGAATTTCTATTTCGCAACAAAGTTTCCTTCACTCACACCGCCAAACATACCCTCGTAAAACTGACCATCCTACAGATCCTCGACTTCGGCGATGTCATTTACAAAATAGCCTCCAATACCCTACTCAGCAAACTGGATGCAGTCTATCACAGTGCCATCCGTTTTGTCATCAAAGCCCTATATACTACCCACCACTGCGACCTGTGTGCTCTTGTTGGCTGGCCCTCGCTACATATTCGTTTTTTTCCCCAGTTCTCTACTGCCAGTGACTGGAACGAATTGCAAAAATCACTGAATTTGGAGACTTATATCTCCCTCACTAACTTTAAACATCAGCTAACCGATCGATGCAGCTGTACACAGCCCATCTGTAAATAGCCCATCCATCTAACTACCTACCTCATCCCCTTATTGTTTTTATTTAATTTTTGCTCTTTTGCACACCGGTATTTCTACTTGCTCATCATCAACTGCACATCTGTCACTCCAGTGTTAATTTGCTAAATTGTAATTACTTCGCTACTATTGGCAATTTATTGCCTTACCTCCTCACGACATTTGCACACACTGTATATAGACTTTTTTCTATTGTGTTATTGACTGTACGTTTGTTTTTTTCCATGTGTAACTCCGTGTTGTTGTTTGTGTCGCACTGCTTTGCTTTATCTAGGCCAGGTCGCAGTTGTAAATGAAAACTTGTTCTCAACTGACCTCCCTGGTTAAATAAAGGTTAAATAAAAATGATTTTATTTTTTAACTGCCACTGCTAATTCGTCGCCACCATTCCAAAAACTATGATTAAAAACGTTGAAAACTTAAACATCTAACACCAGATATAATTCATGTGAAAAAGATAATGGACCTATATATTTTTAAATAAAATAATCTTTGAGAACTAACAATCACTAAAATTTTAACTAGACAGTCAGGGAGAATCTAACGTTTTTCATTCTCTCCTTTTCTCATGGGACCCACATTGATTTTGTTATAATGTTTGAGTCACTCAGATAGCATAAGAACAAGGCATAAGTCATGGCAAAAAGGGATGTAGAATTGCAGGAAATTCCCTTTAAAAGAGCAAAAAACTAAATATCTTTGGTGAGGGCTTCTACAATGCCCCCACGACTCACAACAAGCCCCATTTTGATCCAGAAAAAAACCTGGAGTGACAAGTTACAACATATATATTTGTAGCATTTCATGCATTCAGAGTATTTCGGGGTCTCGCCGGGTTGCGTGAACCAAGCCTATCCTCCCTGGCCAATCATGAGGGAAACGTCATCATCCTTCGACTATTTCATTGTTGTGTAAACTATGCGACAGGATATATATCTATACACAAGACTCACATCCTTGCAAAAAAAAAAATACTGATTTTCTCTTGATATCAGCGGAAATGCTATTTATTTATTTCACATTCAACTACTTAGGTATTTCGAACTTCATCTGAAATATGTACACGCTTCGAGATATACAATTATTAATTTAGCACATCTACTTGATCCACGGGCCGGCTAACGTTTACTAGCTAACGTTAGCTAGCAAATCCCAAGGCAAAGGTTTCGAATAGTGCAGCAATTTTAGCTAGCTGGCTAGTCCCAATTTCTAAGTCTACAGACGGTGTCTTGCACTGCTATCTTGCCATAGCTGTGTTTCTGTGGTTTTGAAGGCGTTATGAGTTATGGAGGTTATGGGGGCAGAGGCGGCCGACGAGGTGGCCGAAGAGGAGGTCGAGGATTCGGACGGGATGGGAGCCGGGAGAGGTGGGACCGCCTAGCTGGGTCGAGTGGTGGTGGACACCCGCGGAGCACCGAAACGGAGTCGAGGGAGGACCGGGGAGAACGAGGAGGGAGAGGTGGGGGACCAAACCGTCCACCCCCGCATCTAAAGGGCCGGGAGATCGGACTGTGGTACGCCAAATGGGGAGGCTTGAAGAGGAAAGAAAATGAGAGAAAATCGGTTAGTGGTGTAACATTAGTTACAGAGGCACCTGTGTAGTGGTTTGCTTGGGTTGTTGTCGTTGGTAGTCAACTCTCGTTACGTAGTCTCGTTGACTATCACGCCTGACAACTAGCTATATCTGTTTTTTGATAACGAAGTAGCTACGTATCTCGAATAAATCTATAGCATCTAGCATGTATCAGGATTAACTCTGTACTAATGCAGTTGGTTTTCCCTCGCGGTGTAGCGGGCAGTGGTTCAGATGGATGAGTCCAGGGAACAGCATATCACTAATCTGCTGAACACTGTCCAGAGAGGACCGACATGCCCAGCCACGGAGGCCCACCCCTCCACATCTGAGCATTGGCGTTCAACCCCGTCAGCTCCGGACAGAGGCAGCCACTGGTAAGGCACTGTCTTCCTGGCTGTGTTTGAGAGCATCAAAACCGTGATGTATTATGGGTAAATTCTGACAGACTGACTGATCAACAAATACCTTTAAGTAGTTATTTGAGATTCAAGGTGATTTGTAGATCAGTCAGTCTAGACTCGCCTTTAAAGTTGATTGCAATGTCGAACACTCCCAGTCTCTCAGAAGAGTACAGCTGCAGTAGGCTCTGTCATGTACTGTGACACAGTCAGTCAGTCAGTCAGTCAGTCAGTGATGTGTCAGTCAGTGATGTCATGTGATGTGTCAGTCAGTGATGTGATGTGTTCAGGTCCACAGGCCCCAGCCCTAACCCTAGTCTCCAGGACATCGTTAGTCCCTATGCATGGGTCCTCTGTGTGTTGTGGACATGAGCCTGCTTGCTGCAGCTGCATACTATAAAAACTCCTTTTACATCTCCTAAGTTTGTGGAATATTTAGGAGGGCTCATGTCACCATCATCGGCTACATTCAATGCTTTTGAAACATAACGCATTCAGCCTGTGATTTACTACAACACTGTTATTTACCTGATCTGTGTTTTAGTTACTTTGATGGTGATGAGCCCTCTCAGGATGTCCTGAAAATTGATCTCAAACAAGAGAAGAAGGAGGATGAGGAGAGGCCAGTACAGAACACTCCACTCACATCACAACGGTAGGCTAACTTCTAGACTTTAGGTTTGTTGTTGTTGTTCCTATTGCCATGCTCACTTGTTAAAGCAATTCACAATCATGTCTCTTTGTCCTGCCTTTCAGTTACTTCCCACAGGATGTCCTTAAAGCTGAACCCCGAGAAGAGAGGGAGGAGAAGGAGAGGAGAGGGAAGGATAAAGACCTGGAGTACTTGTTTCAGGAGGTGGTCAGGGAGAATGCCCTGGACCAGCAGTTAAAGAGAGATCTAGAGAGGAAGAAGGCGGACTCTAAATACCTAGACATGCTGGTGACGATTCACTTCATAAAAAACGAGCAGTATTATAATTACTGTGTTTATTATTGATAAACACACATGTTATCATAACACCAATAGAACTGGTGGTGAGATGTTGTTAGTTCTCAACATCTATTGATGGACTGCTTGTAGTAATTTATGTTTCCTGCTTATTTTTTTGGCAGAAATTCAGGGAAAAGCTTCCATCCTTTGGAAAAAAAGAGGTAAGATCTGAGACATATTTTTCCTCCTGATGAACTTGGATGCTAGGCCTCTGCTTACCATGTGGATGCTATAGGCCTCTGCTTACCATGTGGATGCTATAGGCCTCTGCTTACCATGTGGATGCTATAGGCCTCTGCTTACCATGTGGATGCTATAGGCCTCTGCTTACCATGTGGATGCTAGGCCTCTGCTTACCATGTGGATGCTATAGGCCTCTGCTTACCATGTGGATGCTATAGGCCTCTGCTTACCATGTGGATGCTATAGGCCTCTGCCTACCATGTGGATGCTATAGGCCTCTGCCTACCATGTGGATGCTATAGGCCTCTGCCTACTATGTGGATGCTATAGGCCTCTGCCTACTATGTGGATGCTATAGGCCTCTGCCTACTATGTGGATGCTATAGGCCTCTGCCTACCATGTGGATGCTAGGCCTCTGCCTACCATGTGGGCGTTTTTACCTAAGACAAGAATAGGATCTCATCTTGTAAAACGTTTCTGATTGATGAAAACCTTGCAACTACATTTGCCAATTTCAATTTACACTGAACAAAAATATAAACGCATCATGTTTCATGAGCTGATATAAAAGATCCCAGAGATGTTCCATATGCACAAAAAACATATTTCTCTCATTTTGTCACCAAATTTGTTAACATCCCTGTTAGTGATCCTTTCTCCTTTGCCACCTGACTGGTGTGGCATATCAAGAAGCTGATTAAACAGCATGATCAATACACAGGTGACCCTTGTGCTGGGGACACTAAAAGGCAGTTTTGTCACACAACACAATGCTACAAATGTTTCAAGTTTTGAGGGAGTGTGCAATTGGCATGCTGACTGCTGAAACGGTATGGTGTACCTAATCAACTGACCTCTGTGCCACACAAACAGTACAAGTCAAAAGTTTGTACACACCTACTCATTCCAGGTTTAAAAAAAAACTATTTTCTGCATTGTAGAATAATAGTGAAGACATCAAAACTATGAAATAACACATGGAATCATGTAGTAACCAAAAATGTGTTAAACAAATCCAAATATATTTTATATTTGAGATTCTTCAAAGTAGCCACCCTTTATCTTCACAGCTTTGCACACTCTTGGCATTCTCTCAACTAGCTTCATGAGGTAGTCACCTGGAATGTATTTTAATTAGCAGGTGTGCCTTGTTAAATAGTGGAATTTTGTCTTAATACGTTTGAGCCAATCAGTTGTGTTGTGACAAGGTAGGGTTGGTTTACAGAAGATATACCCGTTTGGTATAAGACCGATTCCACCTTGTCGTGACTTGACTTTAACATTAATCTGAAGACTGTTAATTATCTAATTACCTTTAATTGTTAAATGAATCATGTAACAATGAACTCATTAGGATTTGGGGCACCGCGAGAGCAGATCTTTAAAGAGTTACCATCTCCCAATGAAATTCTAAAAGGTCTTTACCTATCACATCCTTTTAAACAGTCAACTTATCAATCCTAACCTCGTATCATATCATCGTTCCGAACTGTTATAACCTCCTTGCATCTGCAAAACCCTGAGCTTTACTTATGATTCAGTACTACACATTGGTTTAAGTATTTATATACTAGCTATTTACGTGGGGACACAGGATAAACGCACAGTCTGCATCGGTTATTGACTGGAGATGTAATACACTGAGAGCAGGTCCCTAGTGGAATGACAGGAGAGAGAGGGACAGAGACACTTAACATTGACACATTCAGAAACTACTCTTAATTACAATAACCATTTACTTTGCACACGAACCGCCGCCCCCTTTGAGCAAGAAATCATTAATGTATTTACGTGAAATGCCTGGGATCTCTCTGTGAACGGGGCAATTATCTCTCTTATAGCTTCTCAAATCACATCCCTCTCTTAACAAAAACATAGTTTTTCATATTACATGCACAACCTATAGTATGGAAACTTCATCTACAGTTGAAGTCAGAAGTTTACATACACTTAGGTTGGAGTCATTAAAACTAGTTTACATACACTGAGGATGGAGTCATTCACACTAGTTTACATACACTGAGGTTGGAGTCATTCACACTAGTTTACATACACTGAGGTTGGAGTCATTCACACTAGTTTACATACACGGAGGTTGGAGTCATTAACTCGTTTTTCAACCACTCCACAAATGTCTTGTTAACAAACTATAGTTTTGACAAGTCGGTTAGGACATCTACTTTGTGCATGACGCAAGTCATTTTTCCAACATTTGTTTACAGACAGATTATTTAACTTATTATTCACTGTATCACAATTCCAGTGGGTCAGAAGTTTACATACACTAAGTTGACTGTGCCTTTAAACAGCTTGGAACATTCCAGAAAATGATGTCATGGCTTTAGAAGCTTCTAATAGGCTAATTGACATAAGTTGAGTCATTTGGAGGTGGACCTGTGGATGTATTTCAAGGCCTACCTTCAAACTCAGTGCCTCTTTGCTTGACATCATGGGAAAATCAAAAGAAATCATCTAAGACCTCAGAAAAAAAATTGTAGACCTCCACAAGCCTGGTTCATCATTGGGAGCATTTCCCAAACGCCTGAAGGTACCACATTCATCTGTACAAACATCTGTACAAACAATAGTACGCAAGTATAAACACCATATACAAAAGTATATATATCCACAGTAAAACGAGTCCTCAGCAAGGAAGAAGCCACTGCTCCAAAACCGCCATAAAAATGCCAGACTACGGTTTGCAACTACACATGGGGACAAAGATCGTACTTTTTGGAGAAATGTCCTCTTGTCGGATGAAACAAAAATAGAACTGTTTTGCCATAATGACCATTGTGATGTTAGGAGGACAAAGGAGGAGGCTTGCAAGCCGAAGAACACCATCCCAACCATGAAGCACGGGGTGGCAGCATCATGTTGTGGGGGTGCTTTGCTGCAGGAGGATCTGGTGCACTTCACAAAATAGATGGCATCATGAATGGGAAAATTATATTATATATATATTATATATATATATATATATATATATATATATATATTGAAGCAACGGCTCAAGACATCAGTCAGGAAGTTAAAGCTTGGTCAATGACCCCAAGCATACTTCCAAAGTTGTGGCAAAATTGCTTAAGGACAACAAAGTCGAGGTATTGGAGTGACCATCACAAAGCCCTGACCTCAATCCTATAGAAAATTTGTGGGCAGAACTGAAAAAGCGTGTGCGAACAAGGAGGCCTACAAACCTGACTCAGTTACACCAGCTGTGTCAGGAGGAATGGGCCAAAATTCTTGTGGAAAGCTTGTGGAAGGCTTCCCGACACGTTTGACCCAAGGTTAAACAATTTAAAGGCAATGCTACCAAACGTCTGACCCACTGGGAATGTGATGAAATAAATCAATTCTGAAATAAATCATTCTCTCTATTATTATTCTAACATATCACATTCTTAAAATAAAGTGATGATCCTAACTGACTTAAGTCAGGTAATTTTTACTAGGATTAAATGTATTTGGCCAAGGTGTATGTACACTTCTGACTTCTACTGTATGTAGTGTGTAAACTTTTCAAATTACAGTGTTTCCTTTCTGACATTTTTAATGACATCACAAAATAACAAACATAATTACGTTAGTGTTCTAGAGATCGCCCCTGACCATGTTTTACATTCAAAATATTGTTCCAGTATTTGCCTTTGAACGTCAGTGGCAAAAAGGTCTGTTGAGACTAAACCCATTCCTTTGGTGAAAGGGGGTCTGATTGAAGTTATTCATTGCAAACTTTCTGACCTATTTGGATTCTCGTGGTCAGTCATGACAATATTATGGCAAAGCACAGCTCAAATAAGCAAAGAGAAATGACAGTTCATCGTTACTTTAAGACATGAAGGTCTGTCAATCCGGAAAATGTCTAAAACTTTGGCAGTTTCTTCAAGTTCAGTCGCATAAACCATCAAGCGCTATGATGAAACTGTCTCTCATGCTGCAAAGAAACCACTAATAAAGGACACCAATAAGAAGAAACTTCCCTGGGACAAGAAACACGAGCAATGGGCATGAGACCGGTGGAAATCTGTCCAAATTTGCATTTTTGTTTCCAACCGCCATGTCTTTGTGAGATGCAGAGTAGGAGAACGGATGATCTCTGCATTGGTGGTTCCCAGCATGAAGGAGGAGGTGTGTTGGTGTGTGGGTGCTTTGCTGGTAACACTAAGTGATTTATTTAGAATTCAAGGCACACTTAACCAGGATGGCTACCACAGTATTCTGCAGCGATACGCCATCGCATCTGGTTTGCGCTTAGTGGGACTATCCATTTGTTTTTCAACAGGACAATGACCCAACACACCTCCAGGCTGTGTAAGGGCTATTTGACCAAGAAGGAGAGTGATGGAGTGCTGCATCAGATGATCTGGCCTCCACAATCGCCCAGGTTGGGCCGCAAAGTGAAGGGAAAGCAGCCAACAAGTGCTCCGCATATATGGGAACTCCTTCAAGACTTTTGGAAAAGCATTCCAGGTGAAGCTGGTTGAGAGAATGCCAAGATTGCCAAGAGTGTGCAAAACTGTCATCAAGGCAAAGGGTGGCTACTTTGAATAATCTCAAATATGAAATATATTTGTTGACCACTTTTAGTTACTACACAATTCCATATTTGTTATTTAATATTTTTGATGTATACACTATTATTTTACAATGTAGAAAATAGTAGAAATAATGAAACACTTTTGAATGAGTAGGTGTGTCCAAACCTTTGACTGGTACTGTATGTGTGGACACCCCTTCAAATGAGTGGATTTTGCTATTTCAGCCACACCCGTTGCTGACAGGTGTATAAAATTGAGCACACAGCCATGCAATCTGCATAGACAAACATTGGCAGTAGAATGGCTTTACTGAAGAGCTCCGTGACTTACAATGTGGCACCGTTATAGGATGCCACTTTTCCAACAACTCAGTTCGTCAAAATGTCTGCCCTCCTGGAGCTCCCCGGTCAACTGTCAGTGCTTTTACTGTGAAGTGGAAACGTCTAGGAACATCAACTGCTCAGCCGCGAAGTGGAAGGCCACACGTGTTCACTTAACGGGACTGCCAAGTGCTGGAGCAAGCAGCCCATGTTAATCACCTGTCCCCGGTAGAGACACTCACTACCGTCGGCTGGAGTGATGTAAAGCTCGCTGCCGTTGGCCTCTGGAGCAGTGGAAACTCGTTCTCTGGAGCGATGAATCACGCTTCACCATCTGGCAGTCCGACGGACAAATCTGTGTTTGGCGGATGCCAGGAGAACGTTACCTGCCCTAATCTGTTATGCAAACTGTAAAGTTTGGTGGAGGAGGAATAATGGTCAGGGGCTGTTTTAGTTCCAGTGAAGGGAACTCTTAATGCTACAGCAAGAAATGGCATTCTAGATGATTCTGTGCTTCCCTACTTTGTGGCAACAGTTTGGGGAAGGACCTTTCCTGTGTCAGCATAACAATGACCCCGTACTCAAAGCGACGTCCATATAGAAATGGTTGTCAATCTGTATATGTTCACTCTTTTGTTTTTGTTGTTTTTGTACATGTATTGAAAGCAACTCCCCTCAATGTACTCTGAACATTTCATAACTCCAGGAACAATAAATGTATTCTAAATAGCGTCAGAAGTTTTAAAATGCTTGTTAATGTTTTAAAATATTGACTTGTTTTCCATTTCCTGAAAGATAAGAGGTTAAGTTATTAAGGATGATGAGAGGTTAAGTTATTAAGGATGATGAGAGGTTAAGTTATTAAGGATGATGAGAGGTTAAGTTATTAAGGATGATGAGAGGTTAAGTTATTAAGGATGATGAGAGGTTACGTTATTAAGGATGATAAGAGGTTAAGTTATTAAGGATGATAAGAGGTTAAGTTATTAAGGATGATAAGAGGTTACGTTATTAAGGATGATAAGAGGTTTTCATAGGACAGAAAGGCTCTTGCCGTATTCCCACTGTCCTCTCTCTGGTTCATCAGGAGTTGGTGGAGTTGATCAGGTCCAGCCAGGTGCTGGTGGTCAGTGGAGAGACTGGGTGTGGTAAGACCACCCAGGTGACCCAGTTTATCCTGGATGACTACATAGAGAGGGGTATGGGTTCAGTCTGCAGGGTGGTCTGCACCCAGCCACGTCGCATCAGTGCCATATCTGTAAGTAGTGTGTGCGTGCGTGTGTATTGCACCTGTTCCAGGTGTGTGTGTGTGTGTGTGTGTGTGTGTGTGTGTGTGTGTGTGTGTGTGTGTGTGTGTGTGTGTGTGTGTGTGTGTGTGTGTGTGTGTGTGTGTGTGTGTGTATTGCACCTGTTCCAGGTGTGTGTGTATTGCACCTGTTCCAGGTGTGTGTGTATTGCACCTGTTCCAGGTGTGTGTGTATTGCACCTGTTCCAGGTGTGTGTGTGTGTGTGTCCTACCTTTTTGAATATACGTATCGTCTCATTTCTGATGTGTGCTTGTTGCAGGTGTGTACTCTCTCCTCTCATTGTGTTTTAGGTAGCGGAGCGGGTGGCTGCGGAGAGGGCTGAGAGTGTAGGGGACGGGAACTCATGTGGTTATCAGATCCGCCTGCAGAGGTGAGTTTTCTGTTTGGAGTGGAACCTCTCTTTAACCCTTTATGCTCGTGGCAATTGGGTTATCTGGATCGGGCTACATTTTTAGATGTTTCTTAACAGAGGAAATATGAAAAGCACAAGCATGGTAGTAATGGAAACAGTTTGGAGATTATTAGGCCAAAGTTGAGGACACAACTTTCACCGGACACAAAACTGAATCCAAACGTTACAACTGTTGACTTTATGTGAATTTGACATTTACTGCACTTTTCACCGCATTTGTTGACAATGAAAATGTGAAAATACTCTGGATACGTTCAGTAACGTGTTGAGAATATTCCTGGGAAATGTAAGATAGGTGCAACATGACACAAGAAAAGGGCAAGAGTTTGAATAAGAGGACTAAATAGTATCTCCAAGTCACCACACACTTCTCCAAAGTGTACAGTTCCCAAGTCATTTCTTTGCACTTTTATGACTGAAAGAAGAAGTTTTCAACTGTAAGGTGCTGTTTTTATCTGTCCTAGTTGTGCCGTTGAGGAACTAGAGGAAGCACACTGTTTTTATCTGTCCTAGTTGTGCCGTTGAGGTACTAGAGGAAGCACACTGTTTTTATCTGTCCTAGTTGTGCCGTTGAGGAACTAGAGGAAGCACACTGTTTTTATCTGTCCTAGTTGTGCCGTTGAGGAACTAGAGGAAGCACACTGTTTTTATCTGTCCTAGTTGTGCCGTTGAGGAACTAGAGTTGCCTAAAGTCAGAATGTATGTCAGTCAACCCATACAGAGTTGGAAAACACAGAGCCTGTGTTCTGAAGTCACAGAGCCTGTGTTCTGAAGTCACAGAGCCTGTGTTCTGAAGTCACAGAGCCTGTGTTCTGAAGTCACAGAGCCTGTGTTCTGAAGTCACAGAGCCTGTGTTCTGAAGTCACAGAGCCTGTGTTCTGAAGTCACAGAGCCTGTGTTCTGAAGTCACAGAGCCTGTGTTCTGAAGTCACAGAGCCTGTGTTCTGGCATGTTACTGTACAGCCTCTAACTTTCCAATTTAGACACTTATTAGTGCCCATATCAGCCCTTTTCAATCTTGATACGGGTACGAGTGTAAAGGGTGGAGGGCGTGGAGGGTGGAGGGCGTGGAGGGTGGAGGGCGTGGAGGGTGGAGGGCGTGGAGGGTTGAGGGCGTGGAGGGTGGAGGGCGTGGAGGGTGGAGGGCGTGGAGGGTTGAGGGCGTGGAGGGTTGAGGGCGTTGAGGGCGTGGAGGGTTGAGGGCGTGGAGGGTTGAGGGCGTGGAGGGTTGAGGGCGTGGAGGGTTGAGAGGTCGTGGAGGGCGGAGAGGGCGTGGAGGATTGAGGGCGTGGAGGGCGTGAAGGGGCGTGGAGGGTTGGGGGCGTGGAGGGTTGAAGGGGTGGAGGGTTGAAGGGGTTGGAGGGTTGAGGTCTTGGAGGGTTGAGGTCTTGGAGGGTTGAGGTCTTGGAGGGTGAGGGGTTGGAGGGCGTGGAGGGTTGGAGGGCGTGGAGGGTTGGGGGCGTGGAGGGTTGGGGGCGTGGAGGGTTGAGGGCGTGGAGGGTAGAGGGCGTGGAGGGCGTGGAGGGTAGAGGGCGTGGAGGGTAGAGGGCGTGGAGGGTTGGGGGCGTGGAGGGTTGAGGGCGTGGAGAAAGCACAGCTGCACATCGAGTACAGGGTTTAAACTCTGACAATCCTAATCCCCAATGCCTCTGACTAACTAGAAAGTGTGTGTGTGTGTGTGGGTTGTACAAGCTGTCTGTACCCCCTAACCCCGTCAGTGTCTGTACCCCATAACCCCGTCTGTCTGTACCCCATAACCCTGTCTGTACCCCCTAACCCTGTCTGTCTGTACCCCACACACACTACCGATGCTTCTCGTCCTTCAGACCAAACACACACACACACTACCACACTACTAACATCAGAGTTCAACAGAAACACAGAACAAACGCTGCCATGTTAGCTGGAGCGAAAGCTCAGTGTGTCTGTTTGTGTGTCTGTATGGTGCAGAACACATCTCCACTGAGACACACTGAGAACATCTAAACATCCAGACAAGATGGCTATACAGCTGTCTGCAGCCTCAGTGGTCCTTCACTCGTACTCTCTCTCTCTCTCTCGCGCTCTTTCTTTCACTCCCTCTTCTTTCAGTCTCTCCCTCTTCTTTCAGTCTCTCCCTCTTCTTTCAGTCTCTCCCTCTTCTTTCCGTCTCTCCCTCTTCTTTCCGTCTCTCTTATTTCTGTCTCGCTCTTCTTTCTGTCTCTCTTTCTCTCTCGCTCTCTTCTTTCCGTCTCTCTTATTTCTGTCTCTCTTTCTCTATCGCTCTCCTTTCCGTCTCTCTCTTTCTTTCTGTCTTTCTGTAGCTCATCTTCTTCCTCTTCCTAAAGTACTTAAAGGTGTATGCTGTTTTGCATAGGAAGTGTGTTGTGATGACCTCTCATGTTAGTTTAGATTTCTGGGTGGTTGTTTCCACAGATGGTGGGCTTTGAAAGGAGATCTATGAATCCCCTATAGTCCTCCTAAGCCACGCTCCTGTCAGTGATCTCCTGGGTTATTGATTTCTCAAGCTCTGGGATCACCAGTCAGGATGAGTTGAGTTTTGCGCTAATGGATTGAGAGAACTTTGTACAAGCAGCCAGTTGTGTGTGTGTGTGTGTGTGTGTGTGTGTGTGTGTGTGTGTGTGTGTGTGTGTGTGTGTGTGTGTGTGTGTGTGTGTGTGTGTGTGTGTGTGTGTGTGTGTGTGTGTGTGTGTGTGTGTGTGTGTGTGTGTGTGCTCGCACCTTGTGTGTGTGTGCTCGCATGTTTGTGTGTGTGCGCGAGTTGTGTGTGTTTCTGCTCTGGGCGTTGTGTGTGTGTGGGCGCTTGAGAAGGAGAGGGAGAAGTGTGAAGGAGAGAGATGGACAGATGAGAGGAGGGCTGTAGAGAGAAAGAGAGGATTACAGGATCAGTGGATTAGAGGGATCAACGGCCAAGAGGAGCAGGGAAGAGCATAGACCAACAGAGGAGATCTGTGAAAGAGAGAGAAGAGTTACATGTACTTACTATGGCTGTGGTCTTCACCTAGCTATCTTAATGAGGACCGGAACCTTTTTTTCAGTTTTCGCCTGAAATGACATACCCAAATATAACTGCCTGTAGCTCAGGACCTGAAGCAGGGATTATTGATATTATTGATACCATTTGAAAGGAAACACTTTGAAGTTTGTGGAAACTAGAAATTAATGTAGGAGAAGTTAACACATTAGATCTGGTAAAAGATAATACAAATTTAAAAAACATTTTTAAAGCTTTTTTTTGTTCCATCTTTGAAATGCAAGAGAAAGGCCACAATGTATTATTTCAGCCCAATTTATATTTTGGCCACTAGATGGCAGCAGTGTATGTGCAAAGTGTTAGACTGATCCAATGAACCATTGCATTACTGTGCAAAATGTTGTATCAAGTCTTGCCAAATGTGCCTAATTGGTTTATTGATACATTTCTAAGTACATAACTGTGCACTCTCCTCAAACAATAGCATGGTATAATTTCATTGTAATAGCTACTATAAATTAGACAGTGCAGTTAGATTAACAAGAATGTAAGCTTTCTGCCAATATCAGATATGTCTCTGTCCTAGGAAATGTTCTTGTTAGTTATAACCTCATGCTAATCACATTAGCGCACGTTAGCTCAACCATCGTGCCGGGGACACACCGATCCTGTCGAGGTTAAGATGGATGTACTACCTGTAAGTCTCTCTTGAAAATAGTGTCTGCTAAATCAGTGGTTCCCAATCTGTGGTGGGCGCCATGTGTCGCCACATTTTGTTTGCCCATAGATATTGTTATACTTTTTTGGTCACTCCAATATGACATGAATGCACATTAGACATGGCAAAATGTATAGAATTGCAAGAAAATGTGCTTTAAAACTGGAACATTTTCTTTGCGCCACATGAAGAAAGATATGTAGAATTGCAGGAAATAAGCTTTAAACTTCCTAGATTCTCTCCACCAACAAGAGGGGTGTGAACAGTTTGTGTCATGAACAGTGCTTGTAGACGAGGCGTGGGAAGCCCCCCAATGGTGGAACAAACTCCCTCACGACGCCAGGACAGCGGAGTCAATCACCACCTTCCGGAGACACCTGAAACCCCACCTCTTTAAGGAATACCTAGGATAGGATAAGTATCCCTCTCACCCCCCCCCCCCCCTTTAAGATTTAGATGCACTATTGTAAAGTGACTGTTCCACTGGATGTCATAAGGTGAATGCACCAATTTGTAAGTCGCTCTGGATAAGAGCGTCTGCTAAATGACTTAAATGTTGTAAATGTAACCTCTGTGCTAAATGACAAACATGTGTACAGTGTGTAGCATGAGATACTCAAGAGCAGATAGGACAGAATAGTGGTCAGAATAGATGGTCATAGGAAATAGGACAGGGTAGTGGTCAGAATAGATGGTCATAGGAAATAGGACAGAATAGATGGTCATAGGAAATAGGACAGGGTAGTGGTCAGAGTAAATACGACAGAATACATGGTCATAGGAAATAGGACAGAATAGATGGTCAGGGGAAATAGGACATAATAGATGGTCAGGGGAAATAGGACATAATAGATGGTCAGGGTGAATAGGACAGAATAGATGGTCAGGGTGAATAGGACATAATAGATGGTCAGGGTGAATAGGACAGAATAGATGGTCAGGGTGAATAGGACAGAATAGATGGTCAGGGTGAATAGGACAGAATAGATGGTCAGGGTGAATAGGACAGAATAGATGGTCAGGGTGAATAGGACAGAATAGATGGTCAGGGTGAATAGGACAGAATAGACGGTCAGGGGAAATAGGACAGAATAGTGGTCAGGGGAAATAGGACAGAATAGTGGTCAGGGGAAATAGGACAGAATAGTGGTCAGGGGAAATAGGACAGAATAGTGGTCAGGGGAAATAGGACAGAATAGATGGTCAGGGGAAATAGGACAGAATAGGTGGTCAGGGGAAATAGGACAGAATAGATGGTCAGGGGAAATAGGACAGAATAGATGGTCAGGGGAAATAGGACAGAATAGATGGTCAGGGGAAATAGGACAGAATAGGTGGCCAAATCAAATCAAACTGTATTTCTCACATGCACCGAATACAACAAGTGTGGACTTTACGATGAAATGCTTACTTACATACAAGCCCTTAACCAACAGTGTAGTTCAAGAAGAGTTAAGAAAATATTTACCAAATAAACTAAAGTAAAAATAGTAATAAAAAGTAACACGATAAGAATAAGAATAACAAGGCTATATACAGAGGGTACTGAGTCAGTGTGCCGGCTATATACAGAGGGTACCGGTACCGAGTCAGTGTGCCGGGTTACAAGTCAGTTGAGGTAATTTGTACATGTAGGTAGGGGGAAGTGACTATGCATAGATAATAAACAGCGAGTTGCAGCAGTGTACAAAAATGGACGGGTCAATGTAAAATAGTCCGATGGCGATTTTATTAATTGTTACACAGTCTTATGGGGTAGAAGCTGTTGAGGAGCCTTTTGGTCCTAGACTTGGCGCTCTGGTACCGCTTGCCGTGCAGAGAAAACAGTCTATAACTTGAGTGACTGGAGTCTCTGACAATTTTATGGACGTTCCTCTGACACCGCCTCTTACATAGGTTCTAGATGGCAGGAAGGTTGACCCCAGTGAAGTACCGGCCCATACTCACTACCCTCTGTAGTGTCTTATGGTCAGATGCCGAGCAGTTGTCATACCAGGCGGTGATGCAACCGGTCAAGATGCTCTCGATGGTACAGCTGTAGAACCTTTTGAGGATCTGGGGACCCATGTCAAATCTTTTCAGTCTCCTGAGGGGGAAAAGGTTTTGTCGTGCCCTCTTCACAACTGTCTTGGCATGTTTGGACCATGGTAGTTCCTTGGTGATGTGGACACCAAGGAACTTGAAACTCTCGACCCGCTCCACTACAGCCCTGTTGATGTTAATGGGGGCCAGGACGGGACTAAGTACAGGAGGGGACTAAGTACACACCCCTGAGGGGCCCCAGTGTTAAGGATCAGCATGTTTTTGCCTACTCTTACCAATTGGGGGCGGTACATCAGGAAGTCCAGGATCCAGTTGCAGAGGTGTTTAGTCCGTAATAATTTTCAAGCCCGACGAGCGTCAGAGCCGGTGCAGTAGGATTCAATCTTAATCATGTATTGACGCTTTGCTTGTTTGATGGTTCGTCTGAGGGCATAGCTGGATTTCTTATAAGCGTCTGGATTAGTCTCCCTCTCCTTGAAAGCGGCAGCTCTAGCCTTTAGCTCGATGCAGATGTTACCTGTAATCCATGGCTTCTCTGTCACTGTGGGGACGACGTCATTGATGCACAAATTGATGAAGCCGATGACTGAGGTGGTGTACTCCTCAATGCCATTGGATGAATCCCGTAACATATTCCAGTCTGTGCTAGCTTAACAGTCCTGTAGTTTAGCATTCACGTCATCTGACTACATCCGTATTGAGTGAGTCACTGGTGCTACCTGCTTTAATTTTTGCTTGTAAGCCGGAATCAGGAGGATAGAATTATGGCCAGATTTGCCAAATGAAGGACGAGGGAGAGCTTTGTATGCATCTTTGTGTGTGGAGTAAAGGTGGCCTAGGATATTTTTTCCTCTGGTTGCAGATGGGACACGCTGGTTAAAATTTGGTAAACTGATTTTATTTTGTCTGCATGATAATGCCTGGCCACTAGGAGCGCCGCTTCTGGGTGAGCATTTTCTTCTTTGTTTATGGCCTTATAGAGTTGGTTGAGAGCGGTCTTAGTGCCAGCTTCGTTCTGTGGTGGTAAATAGACAGCTATGACTAATATAGATGAGAACTCTCTTGGAAGATAGTGTGGTCTACAGCTTATCATAAGGTACTCCACCTCAAGCGAGCAATACCTCGCCACTTCTTTAATATTAGACATCGCGCATCAGCTGTTACTGACAAATAGACACACACCCCCCCACCCCTCATCTTAACAGACGTAGCTTCTCTGTTCTGCTGGTGCATGGAAAATCCCACCAGCTCTATATTATCCGTATCGTCGTTTAGCCACGTCTCGGTGAAACATAAGATATTACAGTTTTTATGTCCCGTTGGTAGGATAATCTTAATCGTAGGTCATCAATTTTATTTTCCAATGATTGCACGTTAGCAAGAAGAACGGATGGCAGTGGGAGTTTACTCGCTTGCCTACAGATTCTCAGAAGGCAGACCGATCTGCGTTTCCTTTTCCTGTGTCTTGTCTTCAAGCAAATGACGGGAATTTGGGCCTGTTCCAGTGAAAGTAGTGTATCTTTCTCATCGGACTCGTTAAAGGAAAAGGTTTCTTCCATTCCGTCGTGAGTAATCGCTGTTCTGATGTCCAGAATTAGTTTTTGGTCATAAGAGACGGTTGCAACAACATTTATGTACAAAATAAGTTTTTAAAAATGAGTTACACAAAACGCAAAAAAACTAACAAAAATAGCACAATTGGTTGGGAGAAGTAAAATGTCAGCCAGGTTCTTCATAGCCATCTTAATAGGACGCTACCCCTTTAAGGCAGAATAGATGGTCAGTGGAAATAGGACAGAATAGATGGACAGGGAGAGGAGGAAAAAGAAAATGAGGTTGCAATGAAGGGGAGATGACATGGAGGAGAGATGACCGACTGGGGAAATCACGTGTCCATGGGGCTCAGAGAGGGGTTAATGTGATCAAGGCTATATTCACACACGTCATACTGGGACGACACATCAGCCTTGGAAGAAGATAGTACCTCTGTCACGCTGTGTGTGCACGTATTATGATTTATATTAAAGGGCTAGTGCGTTCAAAAATGTGATTTCCTGTGTTTTTTAAAATATATATATTCCACACTGAGGTTTGAATGAAACTGTGAAATTGTGAAAAACATGATAATCCAATTTTAGTGTAAGAGCTGTTTGAAAAGACCCTGTGAAATGACAGCTTTTTTCCTGGGTTGGGTTTTTGGTTCGTAGACCAATAACAGAGTTAGGAGCACAATCAGCTAATTACAGGTTACACATCCCTTACATTAGGATCCTCCAATTAGGCCCCTCACTCAGATCACTCCAACACAGAAATTCCATTTAGCTTAGAAGCCAATTTGGTTTATTTTTGACAATTTTAATTGAAAGCAGTTACAGTAAGGTAATTACTTCATTGTTACCCAGAAATCATTTGATATTGGGATTTTAAAAAATGCTGCATTGGTCCTTTTTAAATAGCTGTGTAATATAATTTAGCAATGCAAGTCATTACTGTATTCTCTAGAATGATATTGTATTACTTTTTGTTTCTAAAGTAGGCCTATGACATTTTGAGAATCTATATTTTTTACATCTCAAAATAGGATGCTACCCCTTTAAGACATACATTCCAAAATGATAGGGATCTGACTACATACAGCAGGTTAGCTAATACTAAGTCTAGGTGTGTTTGTGTAGCTATCTTTTAGCAGACTATTAACAGTAAACAGTAGCCAGCATATTGCTAGTATGTTAACTATTGAAGTTTTACTTTTGTAAAAAACGTTCCCTATAAGAAATAAGCTTTGAGAGTAGAGTGATGGTCGCTTCATTTAGCTCTGGACAGCTGGCGTGTGCTGTGTTAAGGCATCTAATCATGTACCACTCGAAGTTGTGACTTGCGGGAGTGTGGTGTGGTGCTTGAACGAACGACCAATCATATGGCTTTAAATACAGCATGACTTTTCCGTTTGTTGTAGTCAGTGATAGACTGCGACATGGCAGTTAAATGTTGAACTGGAACGCAGAAATGCGCTGATAAGTTACTGGCCCGGTCAGAGAAGTCACTGACGAGATCCACTGGCCCAACACGTGTTTTTACTGACCCCGGGCCAGCTGGTCATCGTTAATGTCTGACCCCGCCTAGGGCTGTCGGATTTTTCTCCCACTATCCAACATCCTCCCCCTCCTCCCTCTTTCTTTTTCTGTGCCCTGATTTAAATGGTTTACAGTATATTAGGGAAAGTAAGTATATACGCTGGATAACCTATATTAATATGTAAATAAACTGTAATAAGTATATAATCTGTAATAATTATATAATCTGTAATAACCTGCATTAATAAGTATATAAACTGTATTAATATGTATATAAAATGTAATTACCTGTATTAATAATGTAATAAGTATATAATCTGTAATAATTATATAATCTGTAATAACCTGCATTAATAAGTATATAAACTGTATTAATATGTATATAAGATGTAATAACCTGTATTAATAATGTAATAAGTATATAATCTGTAATAATTATATAATCTCTAATAACCTGCATTAATAAGTATATAAACTGTATTAATATGTTTATAAGATGTAATAACCTGTATTAATAAGTGTTTGTATTCAATTGTGTGTTCTTTAAAAACATTTTTTTTATTCATTTTAGTCGGTTGCCACGGAAACAGGGCTCGGTGCTGTATTGTACAACGGGTATTATTCTACAGTGGCTTCGCTCTTCCCCGTGAGTGTTTTTCCTCTCCTTCCTCTTCATCATCCTCCTCTCCCATCATTCTCTTTTTCTAAATATCTCTCTCTCTCTCTCTCTCCCTGTCAGTCTGTTGTCCACCATCAGCCACCTGGTTTTGGATGAAATTCATGAGAGGAACCTTCACTCTGATGTTCTACTGATCATTGTCAAAGACCTGCTCCGAGTCCGACAGGACCTCAAGGTCATCCTCATGAGTGCCACGCTCAACGCTGAGAAGTTCTCCAAATACTTTAGTACGCAATGACAAACAGTGGGGATTCAGTGTGTTTCTGTCGTAAGAGTGGGGATTCAGTGTGTTTCTGTCGTAGCTGTGGGGATTCAGTGTGTTTCTGTCGTAGCTGTGGGGATTCAGTGTGTTTCTGTCGTAGCTGTGGGGATTCAGTGTGTTTCTGTCGTAGCTGTGGGGATTCAGTGTGTTTCTGTCGTAGCTGTGGGGATTCAGTGTGTTTATGTCGTAGCTGTGGGGATTCAGTGTGTTTCTGGGCAGTGGGGATTCAGTGTGTTTCTGTCGTAGCTGTGGGGATTCAGTGTGTTTCTGTCGTAGCTGTGGGGATTCAGTGTGTTTCTGTCGTAGCTGTGGGGATTCAGTGTGTTTCTGTCGTAGCTGTGGGGATTCAGTGTGTTTCTGTCGTAGCAGTATGTACAGTGGAGTTTGGAAATTGGGAATGACCAATGAATAGAGTCAGTAAATTCCTCCCTCTGCCTCCTCCCCGTCTCTCTCCAGATAACTGTCCTATGATCCACATCCCCGGGATGACCTTCCCAGTGCAAGAGTTCCTACTGGAGGATGTGTTGGAGATGATTAGGTGAGTTCCTACTGGAGGATGTGTTGGAGATGATTAGGTGAGTTCCTACTGGAGGATGTGTTGGAGATGATTAGGTGAGTTCCTACTGGAGGATGTGTTGGAGATGATTAGGTGAGATCCTACTGGAGGATGTTTTGGAATGATTAGGTGAGTTCCTACTGGAGGATGTGTTGGAGATGATTAGGTGAGTTCCTACTGGAGGATGTGTTGGAGATGATTAGGTGAGATCCTACTGGAGGATGTGTTGGAGATGATTAGGTGAGATCCTACTGGAGGAGGTGTTGGAGATGATTAGGTGAGTTCCTACTGGAGGAGGTGTTGGAGATGATTAGGTGAGAACCTACTGGAGGATGTGTTGGAAATGATTAGGTGAGATCCTACTGGAGGATGTGTTGGAGATGATTAGGTGAGATCCTACTGGAGGAGGTGTTGGAGATGATTAGGTGAGTTCCTACTGGAGGAGGTGTTGGAGATGATTAGGTGAGAACCTACTGGAGGATGTGTTGGAAATGATTAGGTGAGTTCCTACTGGAGGATGTGTTGGAGATGATTAGGTGAGATCCTACTGGAGGATGTGTTGGAGATGATTAGGTGAGTTCCTACTGGAGGATGTGTTGGAGATTATTAGGTGAGAACCTACTGGAGGAGGTGTTGGAGATGATTAGGTGAGAACCTACTGGAGGATGTGTTGGAGATGATTAGGTGAGATCCTACTGGAGGAGGTGTTGGAGATGATTAGGTGAGTTCCTACTGGAGGATGTGTTGGAGATGATTAGGTGAGTTCCTACTGGAGGAGGTGTTGGAGATGATTAGGTGAGTTCCTACTGGAGGATGTGTTGGAGATGATTAGGTGAGTTCCTACTGGAGGATGTGTTGGAGATGATTAGGTGAGATCCTACTGGAGGATGTGTTGGAGATGATTAGGTGAGTTCCTACTGGACACACTAGGATATATTCACTAGCCTAAAGGTATGAGAAAGATTAGCACCTTCTAATCTGGTAACTTTAGACTTTGGGCTGAACTGTGTGCTTGTGTTTGTGTGTGTTTGCCAGGTACCGTCCCCAGAAGAAGGAGCAGAGGCCCAGGTGGAAGAGAGGTTTCATGCAGGGTCAGAACTCCAGACCAGAGAAGGACCAGAAAGAGGCCGAGTACAAGGAGAGCTGGCCCTGCTACGCCCGCACACTACGAGACAAGTGAGTTACTGAGGGTCGGAGGGGGAGCTGGCCTTGCTAAGCCCACACACTACGAGACAAGTGAGTTACTGAGGGGGAGGGGGAGCTGGCCTTGCTAAGCCCACACACCACGAGACAAGTGAGCTACTGAGGGGAAGGGGGAGCTGGCCTTGCTAAGCCCACACACTACGAGACAAGTGAGTTACTGAGGGGAGGGGGAGCTGGCCTTGCTAAGCCCGCACACTACGAAACAAGTGAGTTACTGAGGGGAGGGGGAGCTGGCCTTGCTAAGCCCGCACACTACGAAACAAGTGAGTTACTGAGGGGAGGGGGAGCTGGCCTTGCTAAGCCCGCACACTACGAGACAAGTGAGTTACTGAGGGGGGGGAGCTGGCCTTGCTACGCCCACACACTACGAGACAAGTGAGTTACTGAGGGGGGGGGGAGCTGGCCTTGCTAAGCCCACACACTACAAGACAAGTGAGTTACTGAGGGGGGGGGGCTGGCCTTGCTAAGCCCACACACCACGAGACAAGTGAGTTACTGAGGGGGAGGGGAGCTGGCCTTGCTAAGCCCACACACTACGAGACAAGTGAGTTACTGAGGGGAGGAGGAGCTGGCCTTGCTAAGCCCACACACCACGAGACAAGTGAGCTACTGAGGGGAGGAGGAGCTGGCCTTGCTAAGCCCACACACTACGAGACAAGTGAGTTACTGAGGGGAGGAGGAGCTGGCCTTGCTAAGCCCACACACTACGAGACAAGTGAGTGACTGAGGGGAAGGGGGAGCTGGCCTTGCTAAGCCCACACACTACGAGACAAGTGAGTTACTGAGGGGGAGGAGGAGCTGGCCTTGCTAAGCCCACACACTACGAGACAAGTGAGTGACTGAGGGGGAGGGGGAGCTGGCCTTGCTAAGCCCACACACTACGAGACAAGTGAGTGACTGAGGGGAAGGGGGAGCTGGCCTTGCTAAGCCCACACACCACGAGACAAGTGAGTTACTGAGGGGGAGGAGGAGCTGGCCTTGCTAAGCCCGCACACTACGAGACAAGTGAGTTACTGAGGGGGAGGAGGAGCTGGCCTTGCTAAGCCCGCACACTACGAGACAAGTGAGTTACTGAGGGGAGGGGAGCTGGCCTTGCTAAGCCCACACACTACGAGACAAGTGAGTTACTGAGGGGAGGAGGAGCTGGCCTTGCTAAGCCCACACACTACGAGACAAGTGAGTTACTGAGGGGAGGGGGAGCTGACCTTGCTAAGCCCACACACTACGAGACAAGTGAGTTACTGAGGGACAATGTCATCATGATTCTCCAGTTTAAATAAAGAGATTCAGTCTGACATGTCTAGCTGTCCTCTATATTACTCTGATTGAACAATGGTTGCTGAGAGGATTGCCAAAGCTGTCAAACAAATGAAAGAATCAATTTGATAAATGATTGTTATTTAGTGTTCTGCGTCATTGCTGATAGCATTACTGTCTCAGTCTTTGATTGGTCTGTATCTCTTCCTGTTTGTGTCTGTACCTGTCTGTGATTGGGAACTCTGCGTGTCTGTCTCATTTTGATTGGCAGGTACTCTGACAGAACCATAGATGTGTTGGAGATGATGGACGATGATGATAAGATTGACCTTGAGCTCATCGTGCAGCTGATCAGACATATCGTGCTAAGCCAGGAAGTGAGTTTTAACTAACTATCTAAATGGAAATGGTCATTTTTCCACATTGAATTCTCATATATTGGGCATCCAAAAGGGCAATTGTCCAATAACTGCTTCAATTGTTGATTTAATACATACAGTAGTGACCATAATGACACATCATGAGAATGGCAGCAAGTGTTCAGATCAGCATGAGATTCATTTAAAAAAAAAATTAGTTATCTGTGTTTAATTATCGGCCGATATAATGTGAAAATGGCTAATATTATTGGTGAAACGATATATATCGGTCGGGCTCTAGTGTGGAGTCCCACCAAACGGCTATTTTGGTGTTGATGGAGTGAAATACGACATAAATCAGTGTAAAGTTCAATCAAACTCATATCTTTGTCCCATTGTGAATTTCCCCCAAAATCTGGCGTTTTCCCCATGTAGGTCCATTATCCAGGAGCAGTGTTTGATGCATGGAGAAAAAGGGCTGTGTAGTTGAAACATGGAGAGGAGAGATTCTCTATACAGTAATGACTAGAGGTTTGGGGTTAGAGGTCCGTATTAAATTCAGCAACCCTATCTCCGTCAGCTACCGTGACTCAGAAGGGAGCCAGCCGGCTCTGTAACATTGTCTGAGAACTGAGAGGAAAGCAGTAGATTGGCCATGACAGTGTTCTTAGTTGATGCTAGGGGCTGGCTGTCAGGGTTCTGACTGTGGTGATTGGTTAATTAAGTCATTTGCCTCTGCGATGGAGCATCATACTTTGACTAAAATGATGATTTATTGACTTACATCGTTGTGCAATATAATGGGTAAACTCTGGCCATCGTCTTTCAGCTCGAAAAAGTGGACTTCTGCTGGGGTGGGAGTTTAAAGAAAACAACCCATTTACAATGACACCACATTCAGGAAGTGTTGATTTCTTTAGTGGGAAAACAATGGTGCAAAGCTAAATAAATATGAACACAAATTATCTATTTTTCCTTGTTTCATTTTAGTCTATATGTCCCATTTATAAATGTTCACCCTGTTACACAAAATAATAGAAAAAATTGACCAACTTTAAAAAAATAAACAGCCCTTTATCAGGACCCTTTCTTTCAAAGATCATTCGTTAAAATTAAAATAACTTCACAGATCTTCATTGTAAAGGGTTTAATTAACCTCTCTCCACTAGGTGGGACGCAAGCTAAGTAGAGGAGTCACGAAAGTCAGAAATGGCGATAAAATGAATCACTTACCTTTGATCTTCATCTGGTTGCACTCACAAGAGTCCCTGTTACACAATAAATGTTTGTTTTGTTCGATAAAGTCCCTCTTTCTATCCAAAAAACCTCTGTTTTGTTTGACGCGTTTTGTTTAGTAATCCACTGGCTCAAAGACGGTCAAAACATGCAGGCGAAAACATCCTAATAGTACCGGTAAAGTTAGATACTGACTGTTACTTTTGATTTTGACCAATTTTGACAAATCTCCCACTTTACCACCACCAAAGCACCCCCAGACAATCACATTGCCTCCACCATGATTGACGGATGGCGTCAAGCACTCCTTCAGCATCTTTTCATTTTTCCTGTGTCTCAGGAGTGTTCTTCTTTGTGATCTGAACACCTCAAACTTAGATTAATCTGTCAATAACACCTTTTTCCAATCTTCCTCTGTCCAGTGTCCGTGTTATTTTGCCAATCTTAATCTTTTATTTTTAATTGGCTAGTCTGAAATATGGCTTTTTCTTTGCAACTCTGCCTAGAAGGCCAGCATCCCGGAGGCTCCTCTTCACTGACTTTGAGACTGGTGTCAGAGAAATTAGTAACTGAAGTTACTTTATTTACCGTAAATGAATGTGAAAGTACCAAGTTTTGCCCACCGGATGTTGCTGTTCTTGATTTATTTTATAACATTTTTTCTGGTCTGTTGTGTTTAATTATATGGATCACAACATTTTCTTTGCAACTTTGGGTAGACAACTAATAGCTTTTCCTCATTCAAATGTTGTGCTGGGATTGGCGTAGCGGCTCTGTGGGTAGCTTCTTACCATTGTTGGGAAGAATTATGATACAAATCCAATGTTAGATACTATATTTATTAATGATTATATGAATCATGTAAATTAAAATGGCCAATTTCGCAATCAAATGAAATGTGATCTAATGAAATGTCAACAGAATGTTTCATGGAATTCTAATCTGGAATTCTAATCTGGAATTCTAATCTGGAATTCTAATCTGGAATTCTAATCTGGAATTCTAACTATAGAAACGTATCGGAACAATCTGAGACGGTGGGTGTCATAGCTTGCTGAAATGACAAGGACTGACCCCTCAATCCTCTCCAGTCAGAGGCTCAGTTAGTAGATTCTGTTCATGAATGGCAAAAGTCCTCTTAGTAAATCATAATAATGGACTACTTTTCATGAATTCAACAGGATTGTAATGACATCGCCCCCAACCCTGATGCTAACACGACTACCCAAGATGAAAACCAACTAAGCTAACTACCTAAGTACGGTACACTTTTAGGCTGTGTTTACACAGGCAGCCCTATTCTGATTTTATGCCCAATTGTTGTCTGATCTGATTGGTCAAAAGACCAATTAGTGGAAAAATATCAGAATTGCACTGCCTGTGTAAACACAGGCTTAGACCACCATTGAAGCTAAACCATTACTAACACGGCCACTATTCTCCTCTGAACCTCATTAGGCAGGTTAGTGTGGATTGTGGTTAGCTCGGTTTTGTCTCTGGGTTTTTAGGTGTGACTTTCTGTTCCCTTTTGAGTAAATTAGGCTTTTATTTATTAATTCCAAATCCACAAAACAGGCCCTTATTTTGTGTAATGACTTAATTTGATAGAGGCAGAGAGAGGCAGAGAGAGGCAGAGAGAGGCAGAGAGAGGCAGAGAGAGGCAGAGAGAGGCAGAGAGAGGCAGAGAGAGGCAGAGAGAGGCAGAGAGAGGCAGAGAGAGTCAGAGAGAGGCTGGCTTGGCTGAGATGACAGAAAGTGGGAATGTTTATCAAAATTGTAGAATTCAGGTTCCTGTTTTGTTTATTCAGGTTCCTGTTTGTTTGTTTGTTTGTTTGTTTCTGCCTGTAATGGAAAAGCTTTGATGTGTATGTTGCCTGAGCGTGTCCTGATGTGTGTTCCAGGAAGGAGCCATCTTGGTGTTCCTGCCAGGTTGGGACAACATCAGTGGCCTCAATGACCTCCTCATGGCTCAGCAGATGTTCAAATCAGGTATATCTACCTACCTACCTTATCTACCTATCTACCTTACCTACCTACCTATCTACCTTGTCTACCTACCTACCTTATCTACCTACCTACCTACTTACCTACCTTATCTACCTACCAACCTACCTAACCTACCTACCTAATGTACCTTATGTATCTTCCTTCCTATATACACACACTCTGTGTCTGACCTTGTGTTTCAGATGGGTTTGTGATCATTCCTCTGCACTCCCTGATGCCGACTGTCACCCAGACCTCGGTGAGCATGGTCTCAGAAACTCTCCTTTCACCCAGAACAAAACATGAATAACTCAGGGGGTGATGCTGTCTGTTCTGACTGATCTCCCTCTTCAGGTGTTCAAAAGGCCCCCTCCAGGAGTCAGGAAGATTGTCATTGCCACCAATATCGCTGAGACCAGGTAGGTTTATATTTGTGTATTTTTGTTAGTGTATCAGCCTTGTCTTTTCCCTACCCCATACAGTGTGTGTGTGTGTGTCCACTTTTTTTGTTCAGAAACTTCCTACTATTATCACAGACACGGATTGTTTTTATATATATGACGATCAAATCAAAATATATTTTATATTTGAGATTCTTCAAAGTAGCCACCCTTTGCCTTGATGACAGCTTTGCACACAGCTTCATGAGCTAGTCACCTGGAATACATCAAACCAGCTAAGCTTCAGTATAGAGACAAAGTAGAGTCGCAATTCAACAACTCAGACACGAGACGTATGTGGCAGGGTCTACAGTCAATCACGGATTACAAAAAGAAAACCAGGCCCGTCGCGGACACCGATGTCTTGCTCCCAGACCAACTAAATAACTTCTTTGCTCGATTTGAGGACAATACAGTGCCACTCACGCGGCCCGCTACCAAAACCTAGTCGTGTCCTCCATGCATGCGCAGACCAGCTGGCTGGTGTGTTTACGGACATATTCAATCAATCTCAGTCTGCTGTTCCCACATGATTCTAGGGGGCCACAATTGTTCCTGTTCCCAAGAAAGCTAAGGTAACTGAGCTAAATGACTATCGCCCCATAGCACTCACTTCCTTCATCATGAAGTGCTTTGAGAGACTAGTCAATGATCATATCACCTCCAGCCTACCTGACAGCCTAGACCCACTCCAATTTGCTTACCACCCCAATAGGTCCACAGACTACGCAATCGCAATCACACTGCCCTAACCCATCTGGACAAGAGGAATACCTATGTAAGAATGCTGTTCATCGATGACAGCTCAGCATTTAACACCATAGTACTCTTCAAACTCGTCATTAAGCTCGAGACCCTGGGTCTCAACCCCGTCCTGTGCCACTGGGTCCTGGACTTTCTGACGGGCCGCCCCCAGGTGGTGAGGGTAGGAAACAACATCTCCACCCCGCTGATCCGCAACACTGGGGCCCCACAAGGGTGTGTTCTCAGCCCTCTCCTGTACTCCCTGTTCACCCATGTCTGCGTAGACATGCATGCCTACAACTCAATCATCAAGTTTGCAGACGACACTACAGTGGTTGGCTTGATTACCAACAACGACAAGATGGCCTACAGGGAGGAGGTGAGGGCCCTCGGAGTGTGGTGTCAGGAAAATAACCACACACTCAACGTCATCAAAACAAAGGAGATGATCGTGGACTTCAGGAAACAGCAGAGGGAGCACCCCGCTATCCACATCGACGGGACAGTAGTGGAGAAGGTGGAGAGTTTTAAGTTCATTGGCGTACACATCACAGACAAACTGAAATGGTCCACCCACACAGACAGCGTGGTGAAGAAGGCGCAACATCACCTCTCCAACCTCAGGAGGCTGAAAAAATTTGGCTTCTCACCTAAAACACTCACAAACTTTTACAGGTGCACAATTGAGAGCATCCTGTCGGGCTTGTATGACCGCCTGGTACAGCAACTGCTCCGCCCACAACCGTAAGGTAGTGAGGTCTGCATAACGCATCAAACTACCTGCCCTCCAGGACACCTACAGCACCCGATGTTACAGGAAGGCCATAAAGATCATCAAGGACATCAACTACCCGAGCCACTGCCTGTTCACCCCGCTATCATCCAGAAGGCGAGGTCAGTACAGGTGCATCAAAGCTGGGACCGAGAGACTGAAAAACAGCTTCTATCTCAAGGCCATCAGACTGTTAAACAGACATCACTAACATTGAGTGGCTGCTGCCAACATACTGACTCAACTCCAGCCACTTTAATAATTATAAATTGGATGTTATGTATCACTAGTCACTTTAAAAATGTCACTTTATATAATGTTTACATACCCTACATTACTCATCTCATATGTATATACTGCACTCTACACCATCTACAGCATCTTGCCTATGCAGTTCGGCCATCTCTCATCCATATATTTATATGTACATATTCTTATACACACAAGTGTAAAGGAATGAATAAGGTAGTTGTTGTGAAATTGTTAGATTACTTGTTAGATATTACTGCACGGTCGGGAACTAGAAGCACAAGCATTTCGCTACACTCACATTAACATCTGCTAACCATTTGTATGTGGCAAATAAAATTTGATTTGAGTTCAATTAAAAGGTGTGCCTCGTTAAAAGTTAATTTGTGGAATTTCTTTCCTTAATGCGTTTGAGCCAATCAGTTGTGTTGTGACAAGGTAGGGGTGATCTATAGAAGACAGCCCTACTTGGTAAAAGACCAAGTCCATATTATGGCAAGAACAGCTCTAATAAGCAAAGAGAAACAACATTCCATCAAGACATGAAGGTCAGTCAATGGGTGAATCAACGTTGTTTCCACGTCATTCCAATAAAATGAAGTTGAACCAATGTGGAATAGATGTTGAATTGACGTGCCCAGTGTGAAGTTCCCTTTAGGCCTACGGAATTGTATTGCGAAATGATGACAGTTTTATCACACATTTTAAATGCGCTGGTTGACTCAAGTAGGGAATGTTCCAACAACGAGCTGCAGTTTTGGAATAATTGCATCCTGTCTATTTCACACAATTTTTGTTTTATTTTTTATTTTACCTTTATTTAACTAGGCAAGTCAGTTAAGAACAAATTCTTATTTTCAATGATGGCCTAGGAACAGTGGGTTAACTGCCTGTTCAGGGGCAGAAGGACAGATTTGTACCTTGTCAGCTCAGGGATTTGAACTTGCAACCTTGAACTTGCAACCTTCCGGTTACTAGTCCAACGCTCTAACCACTAGGCTACCCTGCCGCCCCACATTGGCACTAGCAGTTCACACAGTAGCCGATCGAGTCGTTTAGCTTTTGCTATAACCCCTTAAACATAGACCGGTTCCACAATGAAAATTTGCCAAAACATTAGTTTGATCAAATCAAAGAGCATGTTTTCATCAGAACCATTGAACATAGACTTACTCACCAAACTGGAATCCATGCAATGTTCAATGTGTTGAACACATTTAGAATATTCCAAAGAACAAGCAGAAAAAAACTAATTATATATCGAAAAGAACAGCGATATTGGTTTGTAACCCAGATTTTTAAAAATTAATTTCAACTGTCCAAATTGAGACCGGTTTCAAATCATCTGTGTGAACAACTGTTTCAAGATGTGAAATGTGCATTTTTTAAAAACTTTTATTTTGAAAAATAATCTGTTATATTACATCCTCTTTTTTTTACTATTAAAACAGCTGTCTTGACTGTGATAAGGGCTCGCAAAATAACAGTATTTTGTCTGCTAAATGAACACAACAAGGCTACACCATTACACAGCCATGGGCTTCTACAAGCACCACTGATGAGGTTACTGCCCTGTTGGAAAGATTTGGTTTCACAATATAATATAACCAGTTGATGTAATGGTTTCAATGAATTCATCTTAAATGGCCCTTTTTTATATAAAATATACAGTATGAATATATAGTATATGGGGCTATTTATGATTTGTTA
>NC_060185.1:10833969-10868969 GCF_021184085.1 Oncorhynchus gorbuscha | reverse complement strand
ACAGTTAGTGCTCCAGGGTCTAGTGTTATCTACAGTGTGTATTCAGACTGAGGGCAGTCTTCAGGTGCTCCACTAGTCTGGTCTAGTTGTGGCAGCTGCCTGAGATCATGGACACCATTGGAGCTCCAACTAGTCTGGTCTGCAGATCAAGGTAATGTGTGGATCTCTGGTCTAGTTGAAGGTCAAACTGAGCACACACATTTGTCACAGTCTGGTCTGTTGTAAAGCTACAGTGTGTATTCAGACTTAACAGTGAAATGCTCCACTAGTCTGGTCTCAATGCAGCAGTTAAAGATGTATTCAGATAGAAATAGGAACAGTTAAATGCTCCACTGTCTGGTCTAGTTGTAAAGCTACAGTGTGTATTCAGACTAGCACGGACACAGTTAGTGCTCCACTAGGCTGGTCTAGTAGCTACAGTGTGTATTCAGACTGAGCACGGACACAGTTAGGCTGCTCCACTAGTCTGGTCTAGTTGAAAAGCTAACAGTGTGTATTCAGACTGAAGCACGGAAAGTTAGTGCTCCACTACTGGAAGTTGAAAAGCTAACAGTGTGTATTCAGACTGAGCAAGGAAAAGTAACATGGCTTATATCTGGTCTAGTTGAAAATAACAGTGTGTATTCAGAAGTAGAAAATAACATTGGCTTATATCTGGTCTAGTAGAAAATGGCAGCTACAGTGTGTATTCAGAAGAGCATAACATTAGTGCTCCACTAGTCTGAAGTAGAAAATAACATTGGCTCCACTAGTATATACAGGAAGAGAAAATAACATTGGCTTATATCTGGTCTAGTTGTAGAAAATAACATTGGCTTATATCAGAAGTAGAAAATAACATTGGCTCCATATACTGGAAGTTGAAAATAACAGTGTGTATTCAGAAGAGAAAATAACATTGTGCTTATAGTCTGTGTAGTGCTATACAGGAAGTAGAAAGTGTGTATTCAGACTGAGCACGGACAACAGTGCTCCACTAGTGGTCTAGTTGTGGCAGCTAACAGTGTGTATTCAGATAGCACGGAAGTTAGTGCTCCACTATTGGCTTATATACAGGAAGTAGAAAATAACATTGTGCTTATATCTGGAAGTTGAAAAGCTAACAGTGTGTATTCAGACAGGAGCACGGAAATAACATTGTGCTCCACTAGTTTTTATAATTGTGGCATCTGTACACTGTTTCAGACTGAACGGACACAGTTAGTGCTCCACAGGTCATGTTCATTAGTAGTTTATGTTTCATTGAACAAGCAATGAAGATCTGTGCTCCACTTTTCTGGTTTTCTTAACATTTATCTTTGAAAGACAGGGTCCTGACAAAGGGAGTGCTTCACTTCTGGTCTAGTTGTAGTAGCTTACAGGAGAATTCAGACTGAAACGGAACTGTGCTGCACTAGTCTGGTCTTATAACTGACACGGACACAGTTAGTGCTCCACTAGTCTGGTCTATTGGTGTTATTCAGACTGAGCACGGACACATTGGTGCTATAAACTAGTCTGGTCTATTGTGGCAGCTAAAGTGTGCACATTGCTCAAAGTTATAAACTTTGGTGCACATTGGTGCTATAAACTGTGGAATAATCACATTGAGCTATAAACTGTGTGTGTGTTGGTGTTATAAACTGTGGTGCACATTGGTGTTATAAACTGTGTGCACATTGGTGTTATAAACTGTGGTGCACATTGGTGTTATAAACTGTGCTGCACATTGGTGTTATAAACTGTGTGTGTGTGTGTGTGTGTGTGTGTGTGTGTGCTGGCATTGGTGTTATCAAGCTGTGGTGCACATTGGTGTTATAAACTGCCTGAGATCATGCACACATTGGTGGAAAACTGTGTCTGCAGATCATAATGTGTGGATTATAAACTGAAGGTCAAATACACAATCATTTGTCACATGCTTGGTAAACAACAGCCGTAGACTTAACAGTGAAATGTTCACTGGTCTTTTTCCATCAATGCAGAGTTAAAGATACAGATAGAAATAGTAACAAGGAATAAATAGCCAATGAATAACACTAGTAAAGATAACATGGCTTATATACAGGAAGTAGAAAATAACATGGCTTATATACAGGAAGTAGAAAATAACATGGCTTAAATACAGGAAGTAGAAAATAACATGGCTTATATACAGGAAGTAGAAAATAACATTGGCTTATATACAGGAAGTAGAAAATAACATTGGCTTATATACAGGAAGTAGAAAATAACATTGGCTTATATACAGGAAGTAGAAAATAACATTGGCTTATATACAGGAAGTAGAAAATAACATTGGCTTATATACAGGAAGTAGAAAATAACATTGGCTTATAAACAGGTGGTAGAAAATAACATTGGTTATAAACTGTGGAAAATATTGGTGTTATAAACAGTAAGTGAAAATAACATTGGCTTATATAAGTAGAAAATAACATTGGCTTATATACAGGAAGTAGAAAATAACATTGGCTTATATACAGGAAGTAGAAAATAACATTGGCTTATATACAGGAAGTAGAAAATAACATTGGCTTATATACAGGAAGTAGAAAATAACATTGGCTTCAGAAGTTTTTATAATTGCCTACCGTGTGTACACTGTTTGTGTCTTAACGACCGTTCCACAGGTGCATGTTCATTAGTAGTTTATGTTTCATTGAACAAGCAATGAAGATCTGTGAATTTTTATAAACTGTGGGCACATTTTCTTAACTGTGGTGCACATTGGTGTTATAAACTTTGAAAGACATTGGGTCTGTGGTGCACATTGAAAAAGGGAGGTTTCTTTTTTGGCGAGTTTAGTAGTTTACAGGAGAATAATAAACAACTGTGCTGCACATTGGTGTTATAAACTGTGGTGCACATTGGTGTTATAAACTGTGGTGCACATTGGTGTTATAAACTGTGGTGCACATTGGTGTTATAAACTGTGCTGCACATTGGTGTTATAAACTGTGGTGCACATTGGTGTTATAAACTGTGGTGCACATTGGTGTTATAAACTGTGGTGCACATTGGTGTTATAAACTGTGGTGCACATTGGTGTTATAAACTGTGGTGCACATTGGTGTTATAAACTGTGCTGCACATTGGTGTTATAAACTGTGGTGCACATTGGTGTTATAAACTGTGGTGCACATTGGTGTTATAAACTGTGGTGCACATTGGTGTTATAAACTGTGGTGCACATTGGTGTTATAAACTGTGGTGCACATTGGTGTTATAAACTGTGCTGCACATTGGTGTTATAAACTGTGGTGCACATTGGTGTTATAAACTGTGGTGCACATTGGTGTTATAAACTGTGGTGCACATTGGTGTTATAAACTGTGGTGCACATTGGTGTTATAAACTGTGGTGCACATTGGTGTTATAAACTGTGGTGCACATTGGTGTTATAAACTGTGGTGCACATTGGTGTTATAAACTGTGGTGCACATTGGTGTTATAAACTGTGCTGCACATTGGTGTTATAAACTGTGGTGCACATTGGTGTTATAAACTGTGGTGCACATTGGTGTTATAAACTGTGGTGCACATTGGTGTTATAAACTGTGGTGCACATTGGTGTTATAAACTGTGGTGCACATTGGTGTTATAAACTGTGGTGCACATTGGTGTTATAAACTGTGCTGCACATTGGTGTTATAAACTGTGGTGCACATTGGTGTTATAAACTGTGGTGCACATTGGTGTTATAAACTGTGCTGCACATTGGTGTTATAAACTGTGGTGCACATTGGTGTTATAAAACTGTGGTGCACATTGGTGTTATAAGCTGTGGTGCACATTGGTGTTATAAACTGTGGTGCACATTGGTGTTATAAACTGTGGTGCACATTGGTGTTATAAACTGTGGTGCACATTGGTGTTATAAACTGTGGTGCACATTGGTGTTATAAACTGTGGTGCACATTGGTGTTATAAACTGTGGTGCACATTGGTGTTATAAACTGTGGTGCACATTGGTGTTATAAACTGTGGTGCACATTGGTGTTATAAACTGTGGTGCACATTGGTGTTATAAACTGTGGTGCACATTGGTGTTATAAACTGTGGTGCACATTGGTGTTATAAACTGTGGTGCACATTGGTGTTATAAACATCTTTCTATTTATTGTTATCACGTCAATTCATGAAATGTATTGCTCTATGGATAATTGTCCTTATTGCCCAGCTCTAACACACACACACTAATGTACTGTGGTCCTTCTGTAGCTAATGTACTGTGGTCCTTCTGTAGCTCAGTTGGTAGAGCTTGTAACGCTAGGGTAGTGGGTTCGATCCCCGGGACCACCCATACGTAGAATGTATGCACACATGACTGTAAGTCGCTTTGGATAAAAGAGTCTGCTAAATGGCATATATTATTATTATTATTATTATATATATTACTGGATCTAAAGGAAACCGTGACATAGTGCAGCCTTGCTGAATCTGCTAGTGAAGAGTTGACTCACTGCTCTCTGTGTCCAGATGGATTTCCCGGTCTAACATTTAGACAGGTCTCTTTCCCATTTTGTTTCTGATCAAGTCAAGCTGTTGACTTTTCCCTCAGTAGTTTTTAATGTAGTTTTGTCTAACTCTCTCTCCCCACTCCTTCTAGATCCTCAAGCTGGGTCAAATAGCAGAGTTCCTGAGGAAAGCTCTGGACCCTCCCACAGAGGAGGCTGTCACTCTGGCCATCACACACCTGATGGACCTAAATGCTCTGGACCGCTCAGAGGCTCTGACCCCGTTAGGCTTCCACCTGGCCAGGCTGCCTGTAGAGCCTCACATCGGGAAGCTGATCCTGTTTGGTGCTCTGCTGGGCTGTTTGGACCCTGTCCTCACTATCGCTGCCTCTCTCAGCTTCAAGGACCCCTTCTTCATACCAATGGTAATCATACGCGTGATCGCAGGCGCACACGCTCACATACATTTTAGGTACTCAAATCTCTCTCTCTCTCTCTCAGGGTAAGGAGAAGATGGCAGACTTTAGGAGAAGAACTCTGTCCAGAGACTCAAAGAGTGACCACCTCACCATCATCTATGCCTTCACAGTAAGATCCTCTTTTCCCTCCTCCATCATTAGAGGTCTCTCCCATCTCCTCAATGGAATAATATCAATGGTTCATTCTGTTTAAAGAATTGCTAGACTTGACTGTGTGTTAATCTGTCAGGGCTGGGAGGAAGCTAAGCGACGCGGCTACAAGTTTGAACGAGAGTTCTGCTGGGACAACTTCCTGTCAGCCAATACACTCCAGGTGATTCTCATGGTCCACCAATCAGATATCATGCTCCGCCATTGGGATGCAGGCTTGGCTTCATATTGAGATTAGTATCTAACCTGTCTTGTGTGTTTGTCTGTATGTAGATGCTGCACAACATGAAGGGTCAGTTTGCCGAGCACCTGCTGGGGGCTGGCTTCACCAGCAGCAAGAACCCAAAAGACCCTGAATCTAACACTAACTCAGGTGAACTGGTTGGATATATTTTCGACAATTTGCTAGTCTCTCTCACTCCTCTCTCGCTTTCCACGTCTTACTCTCCATCTCTCGCTCCTATCTCTCTCGCTCCTATCTCTCTCCATGTCTCACTCCCTCTCTCTCGCTCCTCTCTCTTTCCATGTCTCACTCTCTCTCTCTCCCACTTTTCTCTCGCTCCTCTCTCTCTCTCTTGCTCCTCTCTCTTTCCATGTCTCACTCTCTCTCTCCCTCTCTCTGTGTGTCTCTCCCTCAGATAATGAGAAGCTGATCAAGGCAGTGATAGTGGCAGGTCTCTACCCCAAAGTGGCCATGATCAAACCGAGCGGCAGCAAGAAGAGACCGTGAGTCAGCCTGGACCTACAGTAGCATATAGATATACATACAGTTGAAGTCGGAAGTTTACATACACTTAGCTTGGAGTCATTAAAACTTGTTTTTCAACCACTCCACAAATGTCTTGTTAACAAACTATAGTTTGGGCAAGTCGGTTAGGACATCTACTTTGTGCATGACATAAGTAATTTTTCCAACAATTGTTTACAGAACACAGTGAATTATAAATGATATAATCTATCACAATTCCAGTGGGTCAGAAGTTTACATACACTAAGTTGACTGTGCCTTTAAACAGCTTGGAACATTCCAGAAAATGATGTCATGGCTTTAGAAGCTTCTGATAGGCTAATTGACATAAGTTGAGTCATTTGGAGGTGTATCTGTGGATGTATTTCAAGGCCTACCTTCAAACTCTGTGCCTCTTTGCTTGACATCATGGGAAAATCAAAAGCAATCATCTAAGACCTCAGAAAAAATATTGTAGACCTCCACAAGCCTGGTTCATCATTGGGAGCAATTTCCAAACGCCTGAAGGTACCACATTCATCTGTACAAACATCTGTACAAACAATAGTACGCAAGTATAAACACCATATATAAACACCATATATAAATCCACAGTAAAATGAGTCCTCAGCAAGGAAGAAGCCACTGCTCCAAAACCGCCATAAAAATGCCAGACTACGGTTTGCAACTGCACATGGGGACAAAGATCGTACTTTTTGGAGAAATGTCCTCTTGTCTGATGAAACAAAAATAGAACTATTTTGCCATAATGACCATTGTTATGTTTGGAGGACAAAGGGGGTGGCTTGCAAGCTGAAGAACACCATCCCAACCGTGAAGCACGGGGTGCCAGCATCATGTTGTGGGGGTGCTTTGCTGCAATGACCATAATCCGTTGCTACTTGTCCAGTCTTATTTTAAACCTGCTACTATTGAAGAGGGAAGAGCGCACGATCATGAGGGGATATAGAGGGCAGCTGTTTCTTCGCAAGGTATTTCTACCTGGAGATACATTATCTAAGTGATTGATAGTTGGTACTCAGCAGTCTTTAAAAGTACTGTATGCCTTATTTACATTGAAGAACAACAAAAAATGGTGGTTTTGTCAGACAGAAAAGGCAGCAGCTTTATAGAGATCAGATGATGACTTGGAATGAAATAATAAAGTAATCAAATAAAACGAATGTAATTTACACAAGACTGAAATATTTAATTAAAGTAATGTGAATAAATGAATGTTAATTAAGCAATACGGCCCTAGTTAGCCGTGGTATATTGGTTATACAATAGACCCTAAGGGCTGCTCTCACGCACGACGCAACACGGTAAGAATTTAATGTTTGTAAAAAAAAATAATAATAATCGAATCTGAAAACCGTGGTTATTAAAAAAAAAAAAATCAAACCAAAACTGAAACGAAAGCACTAATCGCTCGGCACTTAGTACAGACAGACACTGGCAATGACAAGAGGGGACACCCCAGATTCTGCAGAGGAAGTACAATTCACTCAGACCTGAAACGTACTCTTTGTCAACTTCCTGTTGATTTATACCTGAGAAGGCCCCCCCCCAAGCCCAGGATGGATGGCAGACCATACGCCCTAAACCCATTCCAGCCAGACCGATGCATCAATAACTCATCATAACACTTGGCAGACAGCTGCAAAATACACCTTCGATCAAGCCTTGAAGCAGTGCACTGATATGGTTTAAAAACAGTTGTATTAAGATTCAAACTTTGGCCAAATATCAATAGTCGTAAAACTTGATTATGTTGCTGTGGATAATATCACACACATCTGTCTGTAAAGGATGTACACGCACGCACGCACGCACGCACGCACGCACGCACGCACGCACGCACGCACGCACACACACACATATGTCTGTAAAGGATACACACACACACACACACACATATGTCTGTAAAGGATACACACACACACACACTAATGCTCCCCACCTCTCTTCTCCAGGGTGAGGGTGTATACCAAAACCGATGGGAAGGTGTGTATTCACCCCAAGTCAGTGAATGCTGAGGAGACCCAGTTTAACTACACATGGCTCATCTATCACCTCAAGATGAGGACCAGCAGTGTGAGTATACAGTACAGCATACTGTGACGACCCTGAATTTGTCTGTATGTTCTCTGGTAGGCACAACCTACCTGGCACTGTAAGTCGCTCTGGATAAGAGCGTCTGCTAAATGACTTAAATGTAAATGTAAATGTACAAACGACAACCTCAAGTTAAATCTGTGACATAGAAAATGGCACCCCCAGATGGGACCTTTTTCAACATTGAGAAATAACCAAAGCAAATATTTTTGTGCGGATTGTGTGTTATTTAAAACAATGGATTCACCCAAAGAAAATGTGTCCATCCATATCATACCTGTCAATGAGAATACACAGGATCATTCTGACCATCCAGCCTCCATATCATACCTGTCAATAGGAATACACAGGATCATTCTGACCATCCAGCCTCCATATCATACCTGTCAATAGGAATACACAGGATGATTCTGACCATCCAGCCTCCATATCATACCTGTCAATAGGAATACACAGGATGATTCTGACCATCCAGCCTCCATATCATACCTGTCAATAGGAATACACAGGATCATTTTGACCATCCAGCCTCCATATCATACCTGTCAATAGGAATACACAGGATGATTCTGACCATCCAGCCTCCATATCATACCTGTCAATAGGAATACACAGGATGATTCTGACCATCCAGCCTCCATATCATACCTGTCAATAGGAATACACAGGATGATTCTGACCATCGAGCCTCCATATCATACCTGTCAATAGGAATACACAGGATGATTCTGACCATCCAGCCTCCATATCATACCTGTCAATAGGAATACACAGGATCATTCTGACCATCCAGCCTCCATATCATACCTGTCAATAGGAATACACAGGATGATTCTGACCATCGAGCTGACAATACAAATCATAATGTGAATGGAGATAATGGAGTTGATTTGGGCCAGAGCCCTGGGAATCTGAATGCTCGGGTCTGGGCCACAGGAGGTCTAACCAGTTACTCACTTATTGACATGGATCTGTGTGGAAGTACTGAGCTAGCCCTCCCTCTGACACCCAACCTTCCTCCATTATTCTGGTTTATCTCCAGAGGTTGTAGTCTTACAACTTCAAGGTGACATCCTTGATATTCGTCGGACTCAACAACATCTCCAAACTCTAATCCACCATGAATTCAAATGTCTGAGTGAAGAGCAACAACAGAGCGCATGTGGGGGTGATGCCCATTAACTTCACTAGGGTAGGGGGCACTATTTTCACTTCCGGATGAAAAGCGCGCCCAAAGTAAACTGCCTGCTACTCAGGCCCAGAAGATAGGATATGCATATAATTTGGATAGATTATATAGATCATATAGATTTGGATAGAAAACATTCTAAAGTTTCCAAAACTGTTAAAATAATGTCTGTGAGGATAACAGAACGGATTTGGCAGGCGAAAAACCTGAGAAAAATCCATCCAGGAAGTGGATTTTTTTGTTTCTAGTTTTCTATCGAAAGCCATTACAGTATCCATTGATTTAGGATTCAAATTGCACTTCCTATGGCTTCCACTAGTCTCTAGAAATGGTTTCAGGCTTGTATTCTGAAAAAGAGTTTTTTCATGAGCACAACTGAAAGCGCGCCTTTCTTGTTTACATTACATTACATTTAAGTCATTTAGCAGACGCTCTTATCCAGAGCGTTTACCATTTATATTGATGATGTTATCGTCCGGTTTAAATATTATAGATAATTTAGGCTAAAAACAACTTGAGGATTGATTATAAACATTGTTTGACATGTTTCTATGAACTTTACGGATACTATTTGGATTTTTCGTCTGCCTATTGTGACTGTGGATTACTGAACAAAACGGAGGTTTTTGGATATGAAAGGGACTTTATCGAACAAAACAAACATTTATTGAGTAAATGGGAGTCTTGTGAGTGCAACCATATGAAGATCATGATTGGTAAGTGATTAATTGTATTGCTATTTCTGACTTGTGTAACTCTTCTACTTGGCTGGTAACTGTTTGTAATGATTTGTCTGCTGGGCGCTGTTCTCAGATAATCGCATGGTATGCTTTCGCCGTAGAGCCTTTTTGAAATCTGACACCGTAGTTGGATTAACAAGAAGTTCATCTTTAAACCGATGTACAGCACTTGTATGTTTTCTGAATTTTTATATGAGTATTTCTGTTTTTGAATTTGGTGCTCTGCAATTTCACTGGATGTTGGCCAGGTGGGACGCTAGCGTACCCTAGTGAGGTTAAATAGCAATTTCCCACCTTTGGGGGGGGGGGAGAAGGATGACAGTCCTAATCTGCTAATATATCTGGGAAGATGCGACTTTCTTGCCCTCAATCCCCTGGCTGACGAAGAACTCCTTGTCACATTAAGGAATGTGTTGCATGCGACAGCTCGAGACTGGTGGGATATGGCATGTCTCACCACTACTTCCTGGGCTGAATTTGAGGCCATCTTTTCATCTGCATTTCTGTCTGAGGACAACACAGATGAGCTGGCAGACAGAGTCAGGAATCAAGTGCAGAGAGAGTATCTGTGACTTTGCATACGGTCACCACTCCCTGTGCAGATGGTGGAAACCTGGCATTGAGGAGGAAGAGGTCATTAAGTTGATCTTGAAGAACATCAACCCTCTACTAGCCAGTCAACTCCGAGAAAGAGTCACCACTGTCGATGGACTGGTTCAACTGGGACAGCAGATCGAGGAGGACAGTGAATTCCAACTGCAATATGAACAGAGAAAGAAACAGACACCCAAACAGTTATCCAAGCCAGACCATCAACAACATCCAGAGTCTACAGCCAAGACCCCTCCCATGTTCTGTTGGAGATGTAGCAAAAATAAACATTCTTCAACTACATGTCCAAATCAGTATCAAGTAAACCCTTCCAGAAAACACCAATCACAACAGGCCAACACACCTAACTCCCTTCGCAGGAACGACCATCCTACTCTGGGTGCTTTGACCAAAGCCGAAAGCCCCAAGAGTCACTGCCTACGCCCACCCGTCAACATCCCCTTCCTTTCAGTTAATACCGCACCAACTGGTGTTACCCCTGTCCATAGGCCCTTGGAGAGGAATAGCCATCCTGGACACCGGGTCATCCTACACACTGCTCAATGAGAAACTGTGGAAGGAGTTGCTTCATATGTAGGGACCCAGCCCAAACACTGGGACAAGCACCTTCATGAGTTTCGATTTGCCCTGAATTCTGCTGTGCAAGAGTCCACTGGAGTCATCCCTGCAGATCTGAACCTGAGTCGTCCCCCTCCGAGGACACTTGGATATCGTGCTACAGCCCCAGCAGGTTACTCCAGACTCTGCATGCTATGACCAGGTAGTCTATCTCCATGACTTGAGAGCTCTTGTCTCAAAGAACATGATCCAGACCCGACTCAAGCAGAAGATAAATTATGATAAGAACAGACGAGACATCCAGTTCCAGCATCGTGATCGGGTGTGGCTTCGCTCTCATCCTTACTCGAAAGCTGAACAATTATTCTTGGCCAAGCTCGCTCCTAAATGGCAAGGACCATATAGGATTGTGGAGCAGATGGGCCCTCTGAACTACCGAAAGAGGACACCGGTGAAGATATGTGTGTTGTCCATTTCTCACTCCTTAAGGACCGTTATCCCTCGGCTGAGGAATTGGAGGAGATTGAACGCCGCAAGGTCCTGGATATCTTTGAAGAGGAAAGTGATGAGGACTTTTCTCTGATTCCCAGACCCAGAAGTCTCACGCCTTAAGGCCTGTTACCCCTCAGCTGAGGAGTGTGAGCGCCACAAAGTCATGAATATTTTTGTAGAGGAAATTGATTGTATCCCAGACCAAGATGTGCGTTCCAGGGCAATGGTTGGCTTTTTCCAGGGGAGGGTGTGTGTGACGGCCCTGAATTTGTCTGAACCGTCTCATTGCTTCTCCTTCCAATAGGGTGTTTCCCCTTTAATTCCCAATTAAATAGCCGGCATCAGCTATGCAAAAGTGGGGTTGTGATGGTGGTGCGAATGTGTTCAACCCTCAGTTCCGAAGCTTCTTCACTCCGTTTGTTTTGTCATATATAAAAGTGTGATTTGTAGCCTTGTCTCAAGTTTAATCAGGATCGGATCCAGTCATTTCTTCCTTTGGACTACACATCTCAGTTGGTCTCCGTTGTTTTGTCGTGGCCTTTCTCCACTGGAGACCTGTTGGCTGATTGGATTGGCTGACTAACTACAACTTTTTTGCCTACAGTATTTCATTTGTATGAGTGTGATTTATACCATAATTTGTGGTCAGTTGATGACAACTGAGATTTGATACTCTTTATTAGAGGTCGACCGATTATGATTTTTCAACGCCGATACTGATTGGAGGACCAAAAAAAGCTGATACCGATTAATCGGACAATTTTTATTTATTTATTTGTAATAAGGACAATTACAACAATACTGAATGACACTTATTTTAACTTAATATGATACATCAATAAAATCAATTTAGCCTCAAACAAATCATGAAACATGTTCAATTTGGTTTAAATAATGCAAAAACAAAGTAAAAGTGCAATATGTGCCATGTAAAAAAGCTAACGTTTAAGTTCCTTGCTCAAAACACGAGAACTTATGAAAGCTTGTGGTTCACTTATTCACAGGTAAGAAGTTTTAGGTTGCAGTTATTATAGGAATTATAGGACTATTTCCCTCTATACCGTTTGTATTTCATTAACCTTTGACTATTGGATGTTCTTATAGGCAGTATTGCCAGTGTAACAGTATAGCTTCCGTCCCTCTTCTTGCCCCTACCTGGGCTCGAACCAGGAACACATCGACAACAGCCACCCTCCAAGCATCGTTACCCATCACTCCACAAAAGCCGCTGCCCTTACAGAGCAAGGGAAACAACTACTTCAAGGTCTCAGAGCGAGCGGCGTCACAGATTGAAACGCTATTAGCACGCCCCCCGCTAACTAGCTAGCCATTTCACATTGGTTACACCAGCCTAATATCGAGAGTTGATAGGCTTGAAGCACAGCGAAGAGCTGCTGGCAAACGCACAAAAGTGCTGTTTGAATAAATGCTTACGAGCCTGCTGCTGCCTACCATCACTCAGTCAAACTGCTCTATCAAATATCAAATCATAGACTTAATTATAACATAACACACAGAAATACGAGCCTTAGGTCATTAACATGGTCAAATCCGGAAAGTTTATTCTTTCAGTGAAATACGGAACCGTTCCGTATTTTATCTAACGGGTGGCATCCCTAAGTCAAAATCTTCCTGTTATCCTGTTTTATTGCACAACCTTCAATGTTATGTCAATTACATACATTTCTGGCAAATTAGTTTCGCAACAAGCCAGGCGGCCCAAACTGTTGCATTTACCCTGACTCCGCATGCAATGAACACAAGAGAAGTGACACAATTTCCATAGTTTAATATTGCCTGCTAACCTGGATTTCTTTTAACTTAATATGCAGGTTTAAAGAAATATACTTCTGTGTATTGATTTAAAGAAAGGCATTGATGTTTATGGTTAGGTACAGTCGTGCAACAATTGTGCTTTTTTCGCAAATGTGCTTTTGTTAAATCATCCCCCGTTTGACGAAGTTGGCTGTCTTTGTTAGGAAGAAAGTCTTCACACAGTTCGCAATGAGCCAGACGGCCCAAACTGCTGCATATCCCCTGACTCTGTTGCACAGAATGCATGAGAAGTGACACAATTTCCATAGTTAAAATAAATTAATGTTATCAGGCAATATTAACTAAATATGCAGGTTTAAAATATATACTTGTGTATTGATTTTAAGAAAGGCGTTGATGTTTATGGTTAGGTACACGTTGGTGCAACGACGGTGCTTTTTTCGCGAATGCGCTTTTGGCGAAGTAGACTATGATTCAATGATAAATTAACAGGCACCGCATCGATTATATGCAACGCAGGAAAAGCTAGATAACTACACATGGTTGATGATATTAGTGATTATTGTGAGCGTACCAAGTAATTAGGCGTCACTCTAAAGCGGGAAGGTGGAATAAACGAGTCAGGAGTAGGTTTTTCTGATTGAACATGGTTCTCTATTGAGGGTATTTTGTCAACAAAAACATTATCAATGAAAAATCTTCCAAGGAAAAAAACACACATCTTCTTCTCCAGATGAAACAAGAACACAATAGGATAATCTTTAAACTACAACAAACATAAATCACGGGTTTGTCACCGTCTTCGTGGTTCTTTCAGCACAGCTTCTCTCTCTCGGTGGCCATCTTCCAGAGATAGTTTCCCCCCTCTCTGCTGGTTCCATTCTCTCTTTTATAGGGGAAGGAGAGTATCTCATTAGTACCGTCAGCTGTGCTTAATTGACTCTGGTTACCTTGTCTCCCATGCTTTGTTGGGCTACTATCCATGAGCCCAGCCTGCCCTCTAGTGGTCCTTCCACATTATGTTAAGATTGATTGTTTTCTATAAAGATACGTTTAATGCTAGCTAGCACCTTACCTTGGCTCCTTGCTGCACTCGCATAACAGGTAGTCAGCCTGCCATGCAGTCTCCTCGTTGAGTGCAATGTAATCGTCCATGATCGGTGTCCAAAAATTCAGATTACCGATTGTTATGAAAACTTCGGCCCTAATTAACTTCTTATCCGGTGAAATTGAAGAGCGCGAAATTCAAACCAGAATTATAAATATTTAACTTTCATGAAATCACAAGTGTAATTCATCAAAATAAAGCTTAACTTCTTATTAATCCAGCTGTTGTCAGATTTCAAAAAGGCTTTACGGCGAAAGCACACCATGCGATTATCTGAGGACAACGCCCCACATACAAAACCATGAAAACATTCAGGCAGGTGCGACACTAAAGTCAGAAATAGCTATATAAAAAAATGCCTTACCTTTGATGATCTTCTTCTGTTGGAACTCCAAAAGGTCCCAGATACATCACAAATTGTCCTTTTGTTCGATAATGTCCTTCTTTATATACATAAAAACTCAGTTTAGCTGGCGCGCTTCAGTCAATAATCCACCCAGTTTCCCCCAATCAAAATGCATACAAAATGAGTCCCAAACGTTACTAATAAACTTTTCCAAACAAGTCAAACAACGTTTATAATCAAACCTTAGGTAACCTAATACGTAAATAAACTATACAATTTAAGACAGAGAATCGTTATTGTCTTTACCAGAGAAAAATACCAAAGAACACGCTCTCATCCACGCGCTTGGAAACACTACAGCCAAAATGGGAGCGACACAAAAAAACTACAATTTCTGGCTAATTTTTCCAACAACCAGCCTGAAAATCTTTCTAAAGACTTGACATCTAGTGGAAGCCCTACGAACTGCAGTCTGGGAGGACTTCGCCTTATAATAAAAGTGAATAGGCTGAATTGTTTTTTTGGGGGGGCAGGATGGTTTGTCCTCGGGGTTTTGCCTGCCATTTCATTGCGTGGTAAGGTCACTTGAGTTCACTGAACTCTATACCGGGGCTGGACTCTTTTAGGCCCGAGTCACGGGACTTTTCTTGAGGAACCAGAGCTCGTTGTTACATTATTGTGTGTGTGTGATCATTTATGTTGGTAATAAAAACCCATGCAAAATAAGTTGTTTTGAAGTTATTTCCAATGTTTTAAGGGTTTATGAAAAGTGAATATCCAGACTGACTTTTACATGAGTCGTTGGTGTGGACTTGACAGACCAGAAGGGACTCATTCCCTCCCAAACCAAAAGGAGAAATCAATATTTTCTCTGGTAGGCACAACCTACCTAGCACCCCTACAAACAATAACCACAAGACAAAACTGCTACAATACATACAGCATGCATACAATACATACAGCATGCATACAATACATACAGCATGCATACAATACTTACAGCATGCATACACAGTACAGCATGCATACACAGTACAGCATGCATACACAGTACAGCATGCATACACAGTACAGCATGCATGCACAGTACAGCATGCATGCACAGTACAGCATGCATGCACAGTACAGCATGCATGCACAGTACAGCATGCATGCATGCACAGTACAGCATGCATGCATGCACAGTACAGCATGCATGCATGCACAGTACAGCATGCATACAACGCTGTTGCACCATTTGCCACAAATGAACCTTACAGAGATGGTTCACTCGAAAATCAGTTTGTCAGTACTTTTTTTGCCTATTGCAAATTAGTACCAATCTCTTGATATATGCATGCTCCTGATTCATGCAGTAGGATACACACACCAGAGGGTGAGGGATATATGCATGCTCCTGATTCATGCAGTAGGATACACACACCAGAGGGTGAGGGATATATGCATGCTCCTGATTCATGCAGTAGGATACACACACCAGAGGGTGAGGGATATATGCATGCTCCTGATTCATGCAGTAGGATACACACACCAGAGGGTGAGGGATATATGCATGCTCCTGATTCATGCAGTAGGATACACACACCAGAGGGTGAGGGATATATGCATGCTCCTGATTCATGCAGTAGGATACACACACCAGAGGGTGAGGGATATATGCATGCTCCTGATTCATGCAGTAGGATACACACACCAGAGGGTGAGGGATATATGCATGCTCCTGATTCATGCAGTAGGATACACACACCAGAGGGTGAGGGATATATGCATGCTCCTGATTCATGCAGTAGGATACACACACCAGAGGGTGAGGGATATGGACTTGGATGGGTGGTTGTGAGTTCCACAGTGTTGTTTGTGACCGTTTCACTGAGTTGGCAGGTTAAAGGTTAACTCTGGTCCCATTTTTAGACTTGATTAATATTTGATTAAACCAGTGGCTTTCAACTCCCTCCCAAAGTCCCTGGCACATCCAAGCTCCCGGGCAGTACCAGAGAAGAGGAACAGTCAATGCCAGCCTCTCTGTCACCTCTCTACCCTGCCGCACTGAATGTTATCAGTTAGAGGAGGGTTACTGACTAAATGTGTTTTAGGAACTCAGTCGGGATCTCAACTTACTGTTGAGAGTTAGAATAGTAGAATACACAAGGTGCAATTTAGAAATATGGTTGTGCCTCCTGAGTGGCACAAGGCATCGCAGTGCTAGCTGTGCCACTGGAGATCCTGGTTCGAGTCCAGGCTCTGTCGCAGCCGGCCGAGACCCGGGGGAGACCTATGGGGTGGCGCACAATTTGGCCCAGCGTCATCTGGGTTAGAGGAGGGTTTGGCCGGCAGGGATGTGCTTATCCCATCTCATGTGGCGCCTGGGCACAATGCACGCTAACACGGTCGCCAGGTGTACGGTGTTTCCGCCGACACATTGGTGCGGCTGGCTTCGGGATAAGCAGGCATTGTGTCAAGAAGCAGTTCGGCTTGGTTGGGTTGTGTTTCGGAGGAAGCACAGCTCTCGACCTTCGCCTGTCCCGAGTCCGTATGGGAGTGGCTGCGATGAGACAAGACTGTAACTACCAATTGGATATCACAAAAAAAAGGAAATATGGTTGTGCATCAGCAGTTTCTCTTGTTATGTCAGTCACTCAATCAGCCATGTCAGCTAACATCTTTTAGATCGTTACATTTAACATTTACATTTAAGTCATTTAGCAGACGCTCCTATCCCGAGCGACTTACAAATTGGTGCATTCACCTTATGACATCCAGTGGAACAGTCACTTTACAATAGTGCATTTAAATCTTAAAGGGGGGGGTGAGAAGGATTACTTATCCTATCCTAGGTATTCCTTAAAGAGGTGGGGTTTCAGGTGTCTCCGGAAGGTGGTGATTGACTCCGCTGTCCTGGCGTCGTGAGGGAGTTTGTTCCACCATTGGGGGGCCAGAGCAGCGAACAGTTTTGACTAGGCTGAGCGGGAACTGTACTTCCTCAGTGGTAGGGAGGCGAGCAGGCCAGAGGTGGATGAACGCAGTGCCCTTGTTTGGGTGTAGGGCCTGATCAGAGCCTGGAGGTACTGAGGTGCCGTTCCCCTCACAGCTCCGTAGGCAAGCACCATGGTCTTGTAGCGGATGCGAGCTTCAACTGGAAGCCAGTGGAGAGAGCGGAGGAGCGGGGTGATGTGAGAGAACTTGGGAAGGTTGAACACCAGACGGGCTGCGGCGTTCTGGATGAGTTGTAGGGGTTTAATGGCACAGGCAGGGAGCCCAGCCAACAGCGAGTTGCAGTAATCCAGACGGGAGATGACAAGTGCCTGGATTAGGACCTGCGCCGCTTCCTGTGTGAGGCAGGGTCGTACTCTGCGGATGTTGTAGAGCATGAACCTACAGGAACGGGCCACCGCCTTGATGTTAGTTGAGAATGACAGGGTGTTGTCCAGGATCACGCCAAGGTTCTTAGCGCTCTGGGAGGAGGACACAATGGAGTTGTCAACCGTGATGCCGAGATCATGGAACGGGCAGTCCTTCCCCGGGAGGAAGAGCAGCTCCGTCTTGCCGAGGTTCAGCTTGAGGTGGTGATCCGTCATCCACACTGATATGTCTGCCAGACATGCAGAGATGCGATTCGCCACCTGGTCATCAGAAGGGGGAAAGGAGAAGATTAATTGTGTGTCGTCTGCATAGCAATGATAGGAGAGACCATGTGAGGTTATGACAGAGCCAAGTGACTTGGTGTATAGCGAGAATGGGAGAGGGCCTAGAACAGAGCCCTGGGGGACACCAGTGGTGAGAGCGCGTGGTGAGGAGACAGATTCTCGCCACGCCACCTGGTAGGAGCGACCTGTCAGGTAGGACGCAATCCAAGCGTGGGCCGCGCCGGAGATGCCCAACTCGGAGAGGGTGGAGAGGAGGATCTGATGGTTCACAGTATCGAAGGCAGCTGATAAGTCTAGAAGGATGAGAGCAGAGGAGAGAGAGTTAGCTTTAGCAGTGCGGAGCGCCTCCGTAATACAGAGAAGAGCAGTCGCAGTTGAATGACTAGTCTTGAAACCTGACTGATTTGGATCAAGAAGATCATTCAGAGAGAGATAGCGGGAGAGCTGGCCAAGGACGGCACGTTCAAGAGTTTTGGAGAGAAAAGAAAGAAGGGATACTGGTCTGTAGTTGTTGACATCGGAGGGATCGAGTGTAGGTTTTTTCAGAAGGGGTGCAACTCTCGCTCTCTTGAAGACGGAAGGGACGTAGCCAGCGGTCAGGGATGAGTTTATGAGCGAGGTGAGGTAAGGGAGAAGGTCTCCGGAAATGGTCTGGAGAAGAGAGGAGGGGATAGGGTCAAGCGGGCATGTTGTTGGGCGGCCGGCCGTCACAAGACGCGAGATTTCATCTGGAGAGAGAGGGGAGAAAGAGGTCAGAGCACAGGGTAGGGCAGTGTGAGCAGAACCAGCGGTGTCGTTTGACTTAGCAAACGAGGATCGGATGTCGTCGACCTTTTCAAAATGGTTGACGAAGTCATCTGCGGAGAGGGAGGAGGGGGAGGAGGATTCAGGAGGGAGGAGAAGGTGGCGAAGAGCTTCCTAGGGTTAGAGGCAGATGCTTGGAATTTAGAGTGGTAGAAAGTGGCTTTAGCAGCAGAGACAGAGGATGAAAATGTAGAAAGGAGGGAGTGAAAGGATGCCAGGTCCGCAGGGAAGCGAGTTTTCCTCCATTTCCGCTCGGCTGCCCGGAGCCCTGTTCTGTGAGCTCGCAATGAGTCGTCGAGCCACGGAGCGGGAGGGGAGGACTGAGCCGGCCTGGAGGATAGGGGACATAGAGAGTCAAAGGATGCAGAAAGGGAGGAGAGGAGGGTTGAGGAGGCAGAATCAGGAGATGGGTTGGAGAAGGTTTGAGCAGAGGGAAGAGATGATAGGATGGAAGAGGAGAGAGTAGCGGGGGAGAGAGAGCGAAGGTTGGGACGGCGCGATACCATCCGAGTAGGGGCAGTGTGGGAGGTGTTGGATGAGAGCGAGAGGGAAAAGGATACAAGGTAGTGATCGGAGACTTGGAGGGGAGTTGCAATGAGGTTAGTGGAAGAACAGCATCTAGTAAAGATGAGGTCGAGCGTATTGCCTGCCTTGTGAGTAGGGGGGAAGGTGAGAGGGTGAGGTCAAAAGAGGAGAGGAGTGGAAAGAAGGAGGCAGAGAGGAATGAGTCAAAGGTAGACGTGGGGAGGTTAAAGTCGCCCAGAACTGTGAGAGGTGAGCCGTCCTCAGGAAAGGAGCTTATCAAGGCATCAAGCTCATTGAAGAACTCTCCGAGGGAACCTGGAGGGCGATAAATGATAAGGATGTTAAGCTTGAAAGGGCTGGTAACTGTGACAGCATGGAATTCAAAGGAGGCGATAGACAGATGGGTAAGGGGAGAAAGAGAGAATGACCACTTGGGAGAGATGAGGATCCCGGTGCCACCACCCCGCTGACCAGAAGCTCTCGGGGTGTGCGAGAACACGTGGGCGGACGAAGAGAGAGCAGTAGGAGTAGCAGTGTTGTCTGTGGTGATCCATGTTTCCGTCAGTGATAAGTTAGTCTAATGGCCAGCTATCTAAACTTGTAGTAATCATGGTCGAATTACCAACCAGGGGGGGCCCATTGATTTTGATAGTCTCTCTCACTCAGGTTTGCAATTTTTAACATGGCAAAATGTGTAGAATTGCATGAAATTAACTAATACTTCAGTTTTTTTCTCTCATTGTCAAGTGGGGACGCTACATTTTTGTGCTTAATGCCCCCAGAAGGCTAGGTCCGGCTCTTAATGCAGGTGTGGGTATGCAGACCTGCGAGGCACTGCGGCCCCTCATGAGTGGAGATTGTTTTGTGGCCCACACCCCCAGCAAAGTTGCCCATCCCTGTTAGATAGAGGTGCTTTTCTTTCTCGTCCGTCTATCTTTCTGGTCCGACTGAAAGGGAAACCTAGCCAGTCCAGTGACGCGAGCCTTCCAGACGAGCTAAATACCAACACTGAACCATGCATGAGAGTAATTCACATACCGCCCCAACAGATCCTCAGATGACGCAACCTCTATTGCACTCCACACTGCTCTTTCCCACCTGGACAAAAGGAACACCTATGTGAGAATAATGTTCATTGACTACAGCTCAGCGTAGTCACCACACCATAGTGCCCTCAAAGCTCCTCACTAAACAAAGAACCCTCGGACTAAACACCTCCCTTTGCAACTGGATCCTGGACTTCCGGACTTCCTGACGGGCCCCAGGTGGTGAGGGTAGGCAACAACAAGTCTGCTAGACAACAATATGTCTGCCACTGTGACTCTCAAAATGTGGGACATGGGTGCGTGCTTGGTCCCCTCCTGTACTCTATGTTCACCCGCCTCTGCGTAGCGTACGACTCCAACACCATTGTTAAGTTTGCAGATGACACGACGGTGGTGGACCTGATCACAGCCTACAGGGGAGATCGTCAGACACCTGTCAGTGCTGATCGTGGACTGCAGGAAACGATGGGGCTGTAGTAGAGACGGTCGAGAGCTTTAAGTTCCTCTGTGTCCACATCACACATCAGGATCTATCATGGTCCACACACACCAACAGAGTTGTGAAGAGGGCAAGACGACGCCTCTCCTCCTGTGGGCCCTGAGATCCTCAAAGTTCTCCAGCTGCACTGTGGTGGAAATGTAATATTCATTACATACTATACTGTTTAATTAGACACACTATGCTGTTTTTACTTAGCGCAATTCCTGCCGATCGTAAACACAGGTGGCCACATACTGCTGTCGCATCCAAGCAGCTCATACATCTGTACACTCAGATTCATACAAGACAAGCCTGTATCAGCAAAAATACTAACATATAACAATGGATGATTTTATGTGGGAAGTGCAGGGAAGAACAGAAATGGTGGATATCAGCTATTTTGGGCTACACCGACGAGCTCTTTTCCCAGGGCCTGTTTCTGCACATTTGCTAACTCTTACAAAGATACAAGGATATAGTTTCTATAAGAGGTGAAAGACCGCTCTGTTCATTAAGCTTTTCAACTCTGACTATTCTTAGTGATGGTCGATTGCTTCATTTTTGCTAATCTTATAATAAAATGTGTTGTTTGAAAGAATCTGCAGTCTCTTTTCCTATAGAATTTCTCTGTCAGCACCATTGTGAGCTTCTTGATTGGCTGCATCACCGCTTGGTATGGCAATTGCTTTTCATCCGACTGCAAGGTGCTACAGAGGGTAGTGAGTACGGCCCAGTACATCACTGGGGCCGAACTCCATGCCATCTAGGGCCTATATACCAGGCAGTGTCAGGGGAAGGCCCTAAAAATGATCAGACTCCAGCCACCCAGGTCATGGACTGTTCTCTCTGCTACTGTACCGAAGCTTAGTTAGTCTGTGTAGCTATTGGTGAACTATCTGCATTTACCCTCTTTTACCACTATTTTGACCCATCACATACACTGCTGTTACTGTTTATCTATTGTGTTGTCTAGTCACTTTACCCCCTACCTATATGTACATATCTACCTCAATTACCTCATACCTATATGTACATATCTACCTCAATTACCTCATACCTATATGTACATATCTACCTCAATTACCCCCTACCTATATGTCCATATCTACCTCAATTACCTCATACCTATATGTCCATATCTACCTCAATTACCTCATACCTATATGTACATATCTACCTCAATTACCTCATACCTATATGTACATATCTACCTCATACCTATATGTCCATATCTACCTCAATTACCTCATACCCCTGCACATTGACTCAGTACTGGTACCCCGTGTGTATATAGCCAAGTTATTACCTCATACCCCTGCACATTGACTCAGTATTGGTGCCCCGTGTGTATATAGCCAAGTTATTACCTCATATCCCTGCGTGTATATAGCCAAGTTATTACCTCATACCCCTGCGTGTATATAGCCAAGTTATTACCTCATACCCCTGCGTGTATATAGCCAAGTTATTGTTACTCATTGTGGATGTATTCCTTGTTATACATTTTTCTATTTGTTTTCTTTTGTCTCTATTGTTGGGAAGGGTCCACCTGTTATTAACCAAGCATGTGACAAACAAAATAATTTGATTTGTCTCCAGATCTTCCTGTGTGTGTGTGTGTGTGTGTGTGTGTGTGTGTGTGTGTGTGTGTGTGTGTGTGTGTGTGTGTGTGTGTGTGTGTGTGTGTGTGTGTGTGTGTGTGTGTGTGTCTGTCCCCAGATGTTCCTGTGTGTGTGTGTGTGTATCCATGTGTGTCCCCAGTGTGTGTGTGTGTGTGAATGCTGTATCCATGTCTGTCCCCAGATCTTCCTGTGTGTTTATGCTGTATCCATGTCTGTCCCCAGATCTTCCTGTGTGTGTGTGTTTATGCTGTATCCATGTCTGTCCCCAGATCTTCCTGTATATGTGTGTGTGTGTTAATGCTGTATCCATGTCTGTCCCCAGATCTTCCTGTGTGTGTGTGTGTGTGTGTTCATGCTGTATCCATGTCTGTCCCCAGATCTTCCTGTATATGTGTTTGTGTGTGTTCATGCTGTATCCATGTCTGTCTCCAGATCTTCCTGTACGACTGTACGGAGGTGTCTCCGTTCTCCCTGCTGTTCTTTGGAGGTGACGTCACCATACAGATGGATCAGGACCAGGAGACCATCGCCGTGGACGACTGGATCGTGTTCCAGTCCCCCGCACGCATCGCTCACCTCGTTAAGGTACAGGAACACACACACACACACAATCGCTGTGGACAACTGGATCGTTTTCCAGTCCCCCGCACGCATCGCTCACCTCGTTAAGGTACAGGAACACACACACACACACACACACACACACACACACACACACACACACACACACACACACACCATCGCTGTGGACAACTGGATTGTTTTCTAGTCCCCCGCACGCATCGCTCACCTTGTCAAGGTACATGAACACACACAATCGCTGTGGACAACTGGATCGTTTTCTAGTCCCCCGCACGCATCGCTCACCTCGTCAAGGTACATGAACACACACAATCGCTGTGGACAACTGGATCATGTTCCAGTCCCCCGCACGCATCGCTCACCTCGTCAAGGTACATGAACACACACAATCGCTGTGGACAACTGGATCATGTTCCAGTCCCCCGCACGCATCGCTCACCTCGTCAAGGTACATGAACACACACAATCGCTGTGGACAACTGGATCATGTTCCAGTCCCCCGCACGCATCGCTCACCTCGTCAAGGTACAGGAACACACACACACACACCTGACCGTTTTCCGTATCTGCCTCTCTCTGTAGAATCTGAAGAAGGAGCTGGACTCTCTATTGGAAGAGAAGATCCGAAGCCCCGCCCCTGTGGACTGGAGCAACCGCCAATCCAAAGACTGTGCCGTCATCACAGCCATCATAGACCTCATCACCACCCAGGAGAGGCCCAACGTTAACGCGAGGAACACTGAGCCTAGAGGACGCCGCCAGTATCACAACAACGATGATGGTGACGAGTACGAGAACTGCTGCATCTCTTCTCAACCCAGAGAAAAGCTCAGGCCATAGAGATGGGAAGAGGTCTCCACTTTGTATCTGTGCCATAATGGCGCTGCCCATGCTATCTCCGTTTGAGTGTCAAGCTAATGTTGGTGATTTACCGCCACTTGCAGAGCTGGAGTCTTAAACTAGATATTGTGTTATTTTGGCGATGAAGCTTAACGCCATTTACCAACTAGGCAAACCAATTTGAAGACCTGGTCTGGTCATTGGCTGATCATTCCCATAGGAATCCCCCACCCAGTTGACTACTTTTAAATGGTGGAAAACCCTCAATGTCCATGCTAAATTGTTTCCAAGTAGAGGTCTCTATACATCTCAATGTCTTAGGCACATTTTCTATTGGATATGAGTCCAGTCAGGATGGTGTGTGAAGAAAGAGTCCCCGAACACCAACTATTTGAATTTAATTCTATAATAAGCCTACTGGAAAAGGCTGAGCATGTATTTTTGCATTTGTTAAAAACAATTATGTGAAACTAAGTTGTATGGAATGCTGTTTTGTTGATATTGCTTGACATTCTCATGTTGTCAAATGGCCCATTTGAATGGTTAACTTGCCATTGTTTATTTTTTCAGTTTTTGTTCAAATATTTGAATCTTCTCCCTAAAGCTGAATCAATAAAGCTGACCTTATTGCAGTGTGACGTTAGTCTTTTCTAGTGAGGTGTGAAGTGGGAGAGATTAAGGCCTGGATTGGCATTATGGCGTGCTTGATATTTAAAGGTCATTTCTAACTGAGCCGCCATCTGCAGCATTTACCTTGAATGCCATCTCTTTACGAACGTGGAAATAGAGGCGATCGGATTTCAAGTTAAAAGATACGTTAGTAGTAGCTGTAATACATATTCCTGAATTGGGTCCTTGTTAAAATGTAACAGCCGTGATAGATGTTTCTTAGTTGTATAACGCAATGTACCATTTCTTTAACCAGGCAAGTCATTTAAGAACAAATTCTTATTTTCAATGACGGCCTACCAGGGGAACAGGGGGTTAACTGCCTTGTTCAGGGGTAGAATGACAATATTTTTTATCTTGTCAGCCTGGGGATTCGATCTGGCAACCTTTACGGGACTAGTCCACTTTAACCGCTAGGCTACCTGCCTCCTCTAACCGCTAGGCTACCTGCCTCCTCTAACCGCTAGGCTACCTGCCTCCTCTAACCGCTAGGCTACCTGCCTCCTCTAACCGCTAGGCTACCTGCCTCCTCTAACCGCTAGGCTACCTGCATCCTCTAACCGCTAGGCTAGCTGCATCCTCTAACCGCTAGGCTACCTGCCTCCTCTGGTACCTAAACCACATGAAATCCTACATTAAATGGATTCTCTGGTAATTTTGTATCCTTTTATCCAGTAGTCCTGAAAGTTGCCCCACGTGCCAAAAGTGGTCCCCGAAAATGGATAATTACATGTGCACCGTGTGATTCTTGCTCACATGGCGAGGGGCTGAATCTCATTGGCTGGAACTCAAATCGCTAGGGGGCTGGCCCACGTGGGGGGAAATGGCACATCTTCCAGAAAAGTCTTTCAAACTAGGGATTTTGTGGCTGAGGTAAAACGGTAATTCTGCTCATAGATGATGCATGTGTGAACTACACATTGACACATCCAGCCCAAAAGCGGGAGATTTAAAAAATACTAGTCGCCAAAGTACCGGAGCATGTCTTTAATAGAATCTATTTGTGTTATATTTATGTATCCATCGGTCTAATCTCTTAACAGGAGGTGCAGTTACAGCAGGAGTAAAGGTTGACTTCACTGAATGTTACCAATTAAAACCAAACCTATTCTCTCTCTCGGACTGGTCCTGAGTCATAACCGGTGTCTGTTCCCCAGTCCCCAGTCATAACAGAGGTCTGTTCCCCAGTCCCCAGACATCAGAGGTCTGTTCCCCAGTCCCCAGTCATAACAGAGGTCTGTTCCCCAGTCCCCAGTCATAACAGAGGTCTGTTCCCCAGTCCCCAGACATCAGAGGTCTGTTCCCCAGCCATAACAGAGGTCTGTTCCCCAGTCATAACAGAGGTCTGTTCCCCAGTCATAACAGAGGTCTGTTCCCCAGTCATAACAGAGGTCTGTTCCCCAGTCATAACAGAGGTCTGTTCCCCAGTCATAACAGAGGTCTGTTCCCCAGTCATAACAGAGGTCTGTTCCCCAGTCATAACAGAGGTCTGTTCCCCAGTCATAACAGAGGTCTGTTCCCCAGTCATAACAGAGGTCTGTTCCCCAGTCATAACAGAGGTCTGTTCCCCAGTCATGACAGAGGTCTGTTCCCCAGTCATGACAGAGGTCTGTTCCCCAGTCATGACAGAGGTCTGTTCCCCAGTCATGACAGAGGTCTGTTCCCCAGTCATGACAGAGGTCTGTTCCCCAGTCATAACAGAGGTCTGTTCCCCAGTCATAACAGAGGTCTGTTCCCCGGTCCCCAGCCATAACAGAGGTCTGTTCCCCGGTCCCCAGACATAAGAGGTCTGTTCCCCAGTAATAACAGAGGTCTGTTCCCCAGTCCCCAGACATAACTGTCCCCAGTAATAACAGAGGTCTGTTCCCCAGTCCCCAGTAATAACAGAGGTCTGTTCCCCAGTCCCCAGTCATAACAGAGGTCTGTTCCCCAGCCATAACAGAGGTCTGTTCCCCAGTTATAACAGAGGTCTGTTCCCCAGCCATAACAGAGGTCTGTTCCCCAGTCATAACAGAGGTCTGTTCCCCAGTAATAACAGAGGTCTGTTCCCCAGTCCCCAGTCATAACAGAGGTCTGTTCCCCAGCCATAACAGAGGTCTGTTCCCCAGTCATGACAGGTCTGTTCCCCAGTAATAACAGAGGTCTGTTCCCCAGTCCCCAGTAATAACAGAGGTCTGTTCCCCAGTCATAACAGAGGTCTGTTCCCCAGTCCCCAGTAATAACAGAGGTCTGTTCCCCAGTCCCCAGTAATAACAGAGGTCTGTTCCCCAGTCCCCAGTAATAACAGAGGTCTGTTCCCCAGTCCCCAGTCATAACAGAGGTCTGTTCCCCAGCCATAACAGAGGTCTGTTCCCCAGCCATAACAGAGGTCTGTTCCCCAGCCATAACAGAGGTCTGTTCCCCAGCCATAACAGAGGTCTGTTCCCCAGTCATAAGAGGTCTGTTCCCCAGCCATAACAGAGGTCTGTTCCCCAGCCATAACAGAGGTCTGTTCCCCAGCCATAACAGAGGTCTGTTCCCCAGCCATAACAGAGGTCTGTTCCCCAGCCATAACAGAGGTCTGTTCCCCAGCCATAACAGAGGTCTGTTCCCCAGCCATAACAGAGGTCTGTTCCCCAGCCATAACAGAGGTCTGTTCCCCAGTCATAACAGAGGTCTGTTCCCCAGTCATAACAGAGGTCTGTTCCCCAGTCATAACAGAGGTCTGTTCCCCAGTCATAACAGAGGTCTGTTCCCCAGCCATAACAGAGGTCTGTTCCCCAGTCATAACAGAGGTCTGTTCCCCAGCCATAACAGAGGTCTGTTCCCCAGCCATAACAGAGGTCTGTTCCCCAGCCATAACAGAGGTCTGTTTCCCAGTCATAACAGAGGTCTGTTCCCCAGCCATAACAGAGGTCTGTTCCCCAGTCCCCAGTAATAACAGAGGTCTGTTCCCCAGTCATAACAGAGGTCTGTTCCCCAGTCATAACAGAGGTCTGTTCCCCAGTCATAACAGAGGTCTGTTCCCCAGTCCCCAGCCATAACAGAGGTCTGTTCCCCAGCCATAACAGAGGTCTGTTCCCCAGCCATAACAGAGGTCTGTTCCCCAGTCATAACAGAGGTCTGTTCCCCAGTCATAACAGAGGTCTGTTCCCCAGCCATAACAGAGGTCTGTTCCCCAGTCCCCAGTAATAACAGAGGTCTGTTCCCCAGTCATAACAGAGGTCTGTTCCCCAGTCATAACAGAGGTCTGTTCCCCAGTCATAACAGAGGTCTGTTCCCCAGCCATAACAGAGGTCTGTTCCCCAGCCATAACAGAGGTCTGTTCCCCAGTCCCCAGTAATAACAGAGGTCTGTTCCCCAGTCATAACAGAGGTCTGTTCCCCAGTCATAACAGAGGTCTGTTCCCCAGACATAAGAGGTCTGTTCCCCAGTAATAACAGAGGTCTGTTCCCCAGTCCCCAGACATAACTGTCCCCAGTAATAACAGAGGTCTGTTCCCCAGTCCCCAGTAATAACAGAGGTCTGTTCCCCAGTCCCCAGTCATAACAGAGGTCTGTTCCCCAGCCATAACAGAGGTCTGTTCCCCAGTTATAACAGAGGTCTGTTTCCCAGCCATAACAGAGGTCTGTTTCCCAGCCATAACAGAGGTCTGTTCCCCAGTCATAACAGAGGTCTGTTTCCCAGCCATAACAGAGGTCTGTTCCCCAGCCATAACAGAGGTCTGTTCCCCAGCCATAACAGAGGTCTGTTCCCCAGCCATAACAGAGGTCTGTTTCCCAGCCATAACAGAGGTCTGTTCCCCAGCCATAACAGAGGTCTGTTCCCCAGTCATAACAGAGGTCTGTTCCCCAGTCATAACAGAGGTCTGTTCCCCAGTCATAACAGAGGTCTGTTCCCAGTCATAACAGAGGTCTGTTCCCCAGTCATAACAGAGGTCTGTTCCCCAGTCATAACAGAGGTCTGTTCCCCAGTCATAACAGAGGTCTGTTCCCCAGTCATAACAGAGGTCTGTTCCCCAGTCATAACAGAGGTCTGTTCCCCAGTCCCCAGTAATAACAGAGGTCTGTTCCCAGTCCCCAGTAATAACAGAGGTCTGTTCCCCAGTCCCCAGTAATAACAGAGGTCTGTTCCCCAGTCCCCAGTCATAACAGAGGTCTGTTCCCCAGCCATAACAGAGGTCTGTTCCCCAGCCATAACAGAGGTCTGTTCCCCAGTCATAACAGAGGTCTGTTCCCCAGTCATAACAGAGGTCTGTTCCCCAGCCATAACAGAGGTCTGTTCCCCAGTCATAACAGAGGTCTGTTCCCCAGTCATAACAGAGGTCTGTTCCCCAGTCATAACAGAGGTCTGTTCCCCAGTCCCCAGCCATAACAGAGGTCTGTTCCCCAGCAATAACAGAGGTCTGTTCCCCAGACATAGAGGTCTGTTCCCCAGACATATAGGTCTGTTCCCCAGACATAGAGGTCTGTTCCCCAGACATAGAGGTCTGTTCCCCAGTCATAACAGAGGTCTGTTCCCCAGTCATAAGAGGTCTGTTCCCCAGTCCCCAGTCATAAGAGGTCTGGTCCCCAGTCATAAGAGGTCTGTTCCCCAGTCCCCAGTCATAACAGAGGTCTGTTCCCCAGTCATAACAGAGGTCTGTTCCCCAGTCATAACAGAGGTCTGTTCCCCAGTCCCCAGCCATAACAGAGGTCTGTTCCCCAGACATAAGAGGTCTGTTCCCCAGTAATAACAGAGGTCTGTTCCCCAGTCCCCAGACATAACTGTCCCCAGTAATAACAGAGGTCTGTTCCCCAGTCCCCAGTAATAACAGAGGTCTGTTCCCCAGTCCCCAGTCATAACAGAGGTCTGTTCCCCAGCCATAACAGAGGTCTGTTCCCCAGTTATAACAGAGGTCTGTTTCCCAGCCATAACAGAGGTCTGTTTCCCAGCCATAACAGAGGTCTGTTCCCCAGTCATAACAGAGGTCTGTTTCCCAGCCATAACAGAGGTCTGTTCCCCAGCCATAACAGAGGTCTGTTCCCCAGCCATAACAGAGGTCTGTTCCCCAGCCATAACAGAGGTCTGTTTCCCAGCCATAACAGAGGTCTGTTCCCCAGCCATAACAGAGGTCTGTTCCCCAGTCATAACAGAGGTCTGTTCCCCAGTCATAACAGAGGTCTGTTCCCCAGTCATAACAGAGGTCTGTTCCCCAGTCATAACAGAGGTCTGTTCCCCAGTCATAACAGAGGTCTGTTCCCCAGTCATAACAGAGGTCTGTTCCCCAGTCATAACAGAGGTCTGTTCCCCAGTCCCCAGTAATAACAGAGGTCTGTTCCCCAGTCCCCAGTAATAACAGAGGTCTGTTCCCCAGTCCCCAGTAATAACAGAGGTCTGTTCCCCAGTCCCCAGTCATAACAGAGGTCTGTTCCCCAGCCATAACAGAGGTCTGTTCCCCAGCCATAACAGAGGTCTGTTCCCCAGTCATAACAGAGGTCTGTTCCCCAGTCATAACAGAGGTCTGTTCCCCAGCCATAACAGAGGTCTGTTCCCCAGTCATAACAGAGGTCTGTTCCCCAGTCATAACAGAGGTCTGTTCCCCAGTCATAACAGAGGTCTGTTCCCCAGTCCCCAGCCATAACAGAGGTCTGTTCCCCAGCAATAACAGAGGTCTGTTCCCCAGACATAGAGGTCTGTTCCCCAGACATATAGGTCTGTTCCCCAGACATAGAGGTCTGTTCCCCAGACATAGAGGTCTGTTCCCCAGTCATAACAGAGGTCTGTTCCCCAGTCATAAGAGGTCTGTTCCCCAGTCCCCAGTCATAAGAGGTCTGGTCCCCAGTCATAAGAGGTCTGTTCCCCAGTCCCCAGTCATAAGAGGTCTGTTCCCCAGTCCCCAGTCATAACAGAGGTCTGTTCCCCAGCCATAACAGAGGTCTGTTCCCCAGCCATAACAGAGGTCTGTTCCCCAGCCATAACAGAGGTCTGTTCCCCAGCCATAACAGAGGTCTGTTCCCCAGCCATAACAGAGGTCTGTTCCCCAGCCATAACAGAGGTCTGTTCCCCAGCCATAACAGAGGTCTGTTCCCCAGTCATGACAGAGGTCTGTTCCCCAGTCATGACAGAGGTCTGTTCCCCAGTCATGACAGAGGTCTGTTCCCCAGCCATAACAGAGGTCTGTTCCCCAGTCATAACAGAGGTCTGTTCCCCAGTCATAACAGAGGTCTGTTGTCCAGTCATAACAGAGGTCTGTTGTCCAGTCATAACAGAGGTCTGTTGTCCAGTCATAACAGAGGTCTGTTGTCCAGTCATAACAGAGGTCTGTTGTCCAGTCATAACAGAGGTCTGTTGTCCAGTCATAACAGAGGTCTGTTGTCCAGTCATAACAGAGGTCTGTTGTCCAGTCATAACAGAGGTCTGTTGTCCAGTCATAACAGAGGTCTGTTGTCCAGCCATAACAGAGGTCTGTTCCCCAGTCATAACAGAGGTCTGTTCCCCAGTAATAACAGAGGTCTGTTCCCCAGTCCCCAGTCATAACAGAGGTCTGTTCCCCAGCCATAACAGAGGTCTGTTCCCCAGTCATGACAGGTCTGTTCCCCAGTAATAACAGAGGTCTGTTCCCCAGTCCCCAGTCATAACAGAGGTCTGTTCCCCAGCCATAACAGAGGTCTGTTTCCCAGCCATAACAGAGGTCTGTTCCCCAGTCATAACAGAGGTCTGTTCCCCAGTCATAACAGAGGTCTGTTCCCCAGTCATAACAGAGGTCTGTTCCCCAGTCATAACAGAGGTCTGTTCCTCAGTCATAACAGAGGTCTGTTCCCCAGTCATAACAGAGGTCTGTTCCCCAGTCCCCAGTAATAACAGAGGTCTGTTCCCCAGTCCCCAGTAATAACAGAGGTCTGTTCCCCAGTCCCCAGTAATAACAGAGGTCTGTTCCCCAGTCCCCAGTAATAACAGAGGTCTGTTCCCCAGTCCCCAGTAATAACAGAGGTCTGTTCCCCAGTCCCCAGTCATAACAGAGGTCTGTTCCCCAGCCATAACAGAGGTCTGTTCCCCAGCCATAACAGAGGTCTGTTCCCCAGTCATAACAGAGGTCTGTTCCCCAGTCATAACAGAGGTCTGTTCCCCAGTCATAACAGAGGTCTGTTCCCCAGCCATAACAGAGGTCTGTTCCCCAGTCATAACAGAGGTCTGTTCCCCAGTCATAACAGAGGTCTGTTCCCCAGTCATAACAGAGGTCTGTTCCCCAGTCCCCAGCCATAACAGAGGTCTGTTCCCCAGCAATAACAGAGGTCTGTTCCCCAGCAATAACAGAGGTCTGTTCCCCAGACATAGAGGTCTGTTCCCCAGACATAGAGGTCTGTTCCCCAGACATAGAGGTCTGTTCCCCAGACATAGAGGTCTGTTCCCCAGACATAGAGGTCTGTTCCCCAGACATAGAGGTCTGTTCCCCAGACATAGAGTTCTGTTCCCCAGTCATAACAGAGGTCTGTTCCCCAGTCATAAGAGGTCTGTTCCCCAGTCCCCAGTCATAAGAGGTCTGTTCCCCAGTCCCCAGTCATAACAGAGGTCTGTTCCCCAGCCATAACAGAGGTCTGTTCCCCAGCCATAACAGAGGTCTGTTCCCCAGCCATAACAGAGGTCTGTTCCCCAGCCATAACAGAGGTCTGTTCCCCAGCCATAACAGAGGTCTGTTCCCCAGCCATAACAGAGGTCTGTTCCCCAGCCATAACAGAGGTCTGTTCCCCAGCCATAACAGAGGTCTGTTCCCCAGTCATGACAGAGGTCTGTTCCCCAGTCATGACAGAGGTCTGTTCCCCAGTCATGACAGAGGTCTGTTCCCCAGTCATGACAGAGGTCTGTTCCCCAGCCATAACAGAGGTCTGTTGTCCAGTCATAACAGAGGTCTGTTGTCCAGTCATAACAGAGGTCTGTTGTCCAGTCATAACAGAGGTCTGTTGTCCAGTCATAACAGAGGTCTGTTGTCCAGTCATAACAGAGGTCTGTTGTCCAGTCATAACAGAGGTCTGTTGTCCAGTCATAACAGAGGTCTGTTGTCCAGTCATAACAGAGGTCTGTTGTCCAGTCATAACAGAGGTCTGTTGTCCAGTCATAACAGAGGTCTGTTGTCCAGTCATAACAGAGGTCTGTTGTCCAGTCATAACAGAGGTCTGTTGTCCAGTCATAACAGAGGTCTGTTCCCCAGACATAACAGAGGTCTGTTCCCCGTTCCCCTAAATTCACTGAGCCATTAAAAAATTAATCAGCTTTCTGAAAGAAAACAGATTGCAAATACAACAAATACAACATAGCACTTTTATTAACAAGAGTTAGATAAAATATCTAAATGACATCATCTGCTATATAAATCTATAGCTGTGGATTACATACGTTTAAAACAGAAGTTATTAGTTACATATTTACATGGGTTAAATGTGTGTCATCACAGTTTATCCCTGAGTGCAAATGAAACTTTTTTTTTTCTGGGTCAGACCAGATGTAGAGTAGTGGTCTGGGTCAGACCAGATGTAGAGTAGTGGTCTGGGTCAGACCAGATGTAGAGTAGTGGTCTGGGTCAGACCAGATGTAGAGTAGTGGTCTGGGTCAGACCAGATGTAGAGTAGTGGTCTGGGTCAGACCAGATGTAGAGTAGTGGTCTGGGTCAGACCAGATGTAGAGTAGTGGTCTGGGTCAGACCAGATGTAGAGTAGTGGTCTGGGTCAGACCAGATGTAGAGTAGTGGTCTGGGTCAGACCAGATGTAGAGTAGTGGTCTGGGTCAGACCAGATGTAGAGTAGTGGTCTGGGTCAGACCAGATGTAGAGTAGTGGTCTGGGTCAGACCAGATGTAGAGTAGTGGTCTGGTTTGATGAACGGTGTTGCAACAGGAAGCTGATCAGGCCATTCTTTGTTTCCCTTAGCAATGTAAGACAACATTACACACTTAAACAGATGAATCACGTCCAGACGATCATGTTGAAACCTTGGCTTTTTCCAGTTTTAGAACAGAGAGCGTCGCACCGGTTCATTTTCTCTCCTGTCGCTCGTCACAGAAATCATAAGGAGGGTATTTGTTTTTAAAACTTCCAGCTCTGGGCCTTCTAAAAGCCACCCCAGGGCATCATCACACCCAGAGGCAGGACTGACGGAGGTTTGTGGGACGGAAAGGTCTCCGTTTATGTAAGGTGACATTAAGATGGAGATATAAAGTGCCCGATTACAGATGGACTTCCAGGCCCTAGGCAGTGTGTAACGCTGAACAAATTGCATATGTAACCATGGTTCAAGCCTCAGCAGAGTGCAAGGTGAAGCTATGCCCATACTGCTAATACCTGGTCAATAGTTAAGGTATCTAAAATGGATAGGGAATCGGGGTTAGGAGGTGTTGGGAATCGGGGTTAGCGCATGAATGTGGGAGTTTCTTTTGTACTTTGTAGGCCATCATAACATTCAGCCTCACTCTACTGTAACCTTCTAACCAGAGGGAAGTCAGGAAACTGGACTGGTCATTCTGCCATTTTGGCTCCTTACATTCAGCCTCACTCTACTGTAACCTTCTAACCAGAGGGAAGTCAGGAAACTGGACCGGTCATTCTGCCATTTTGGCTCCTTACATTCAGCCTCACTCTACTGTAACCTTCTAACCAGAGGGAAGTCAGGAAACTGGACCGGTCATTCTGCCATTTTGGCTCCTTACATTCAGCCTTACTCTACTGTAACCTTCTAACCAGAGGGAAGTCAGGAAACTGGACCGGTCATTCTGCCATTTTGGCTCCTACTGGCCACACAGGGAAGTCTAGAAATGATCCGTTTATTTGGCCATTTTGGACCGTCGTCACATTCAGTTACATTACAAAAGGCCTCCTAGCCACACACAGACAAGTCTAACGTAAAGTGTAATTTGTGTGTCTACAATGAGCCTCTTCCCCAACAGTCTCATCACACACTATAACCTGACCACAGAGCAGAAGTGAAACTGACCTGTCCCATCACAACAACCTGTGACTTTAAAAAGCATGACAGAAAATATACTAATATAAATCCTAGTTATGTAGTACAGAAAGTAAGCTTCATTCCTGGGGAGTCTTTCAGA
>NC_060185.1:10803969-10826469 GCF_021184085.1 Oncorhynchus gorbuscha | reverse complement strand
TCTACACCTGTTGTGTTCGGCGCATGTGACAAATAAACTTTGATTTGACACAGTGATTGGAAGACAGTTCTACTACTCCACCACCAGGTGGTGGTGTGTGTGTACATGTGAGTTCCACTGACCAGCCATGTTTGATAGTGCTGTCTGAGTGAAGGTGTGTGTGTGGTGCTGAACTCACTGGTTCGGTCTTGGTTCTTCTCGTCATTGCTGCTCTGGCCCAGAGCACTGATCCAGCGAGCACGCTCATTCCTGTTGGACAGACAAACATCATTTTACAACACTTTTCCTCTTACATATTAATGAGTAATTTAGCACCATAACAACATAGAAAGTCATGTGGTCGACATGGAGGTTTATAATATCACTGCAGTCTTGCAGGAAAAAACACAACTTCAGTTTGCCTTTCCGCTAGCTGATCGTATCAACACACCCTGTTTCAGGAAACTAATATTTCAGTCATTAAGCAGACAACCTTTTCTTTCAGAGCGACATAGGATACAACCCAGAGGACAAGCTGGGGAAGTACTGCGATTACAACCTCCCAGCATCACACCACGACCTCCCAGCATCACACCACGACCTCCCAGCATCACACCACGACCTCCCAGCATCACACCACGACCTCCCAGCATCACACCACGACCTCCCAGCATCACACCACGACCTCCCAGCATCACACCACGAACTCACAGCATCACACCACGACCTCACAGCACCACAACCTCCCAACATCACACCACGACCTCACAGCACCACAACCTCCCAACATCACACCACGACCTCACAGCACCACAACCTCCCAACATCACACCACGACCCCCAGCATCACACCACGACCTCCCAGCATCACACCACGAACTCACATTTACATTTACATTTAAGTCATTTAGCAGACGCTCTTATCCAGAGCGACTTACAAATTGGTGCATTCACCCTATGACATCCAGTGGAACAGTCACTTTACAATAGTGCATCTAAAACTTAAGGGGGGGGGGGAGGGGGGGTGAGAGGGATTACTTATCCTATCCTAGGTATTCCACAGCATCACACCATGACCTCCCAGCACCACAACTTCCCAGCATCACACCACGACCTCACAGCATCACACCACGACCTCCCAGCATCACACCACGACCTCACAGCATCACACCACGACCCCCCAGCATCACACCACGACCCCCCAGCATCACACCACGACCTCCCAGCATCACACCACGACCTCCCAGCATCACACCACGACCTCACAGCACCACACCACGACCTCACAGCACCACAACCTCCCAGCATCACACCACGACCTCACAGCACCACAACCTCCCAGCATCACACCATGACCTCACAGCACCACACCACGACCTCACAGCACCACAACCTCCCAGCATCACACCACGACCTCACAGCACCACAACCTCCCAGCATCACACCACGACCTCACAGCACCACACCACGACCTCCCAGCATCACACCACAAACTCCCAGCATCACACCACGACCTCCCAGCATCACACCACGACCGCCCAGCATCACACCACGACCCCCCAGCATCACACCACGACCTCCCAGCACCACACCACGACCTCCAAGCACCATACCACGACCTCCCAGCACCACACCACGACCTCCCAGCACCATACCACGACCTCACGGCACCACACCACGACCTCACAGTATCACACCACGACCTCACAGCATCACACCACGACCTCACAGCACCACACCACGACCTCACAGCATCACACCACGACCTCACAGCATCACACCACGACCTCACAGCATCACACCACGACCTCACAGCATCGCAAACAACAACCACCTCACAGCATCACACCACAACCTCACAGCATCACACCACAACCTCACAGCATCACACCACGACCTCACAGCATCACACCACGACCTCACAGCATCACTCCACGACCTCACAGCATCACACCACGACCTCACAGCATCACACCACGACCTCACAGCATCGCAAACAACAACCACCTCACAGCATCAGACAACAACCACCTCACAGCATCAGACCACAACCACCTCACAGCATCGCAAACAACAACGACCACACACAGCATCGCAAACAACAACCACCTCACAGCATCGCAAACAACAACGACCACACACAGCATCGCAAACAACAACCACCACACAGAATTGCAAACAACAACCACCTCACAGCATCGCAAACAACAACCACCTCACAGCATCAGACAACAACCACCTCACAGCATCAGACAACAGCCACCTCACAGCATCAGACAACAGCCACCTCACAGCATCAGACAACAACCACCTCACAGCATCAGACAACAGCCACCTCACAGCATCAGACAACAACCACCTCACAGCATCAGACAACAACCACCTCACAGCATCAGACAACAGCCACCTCACAGCATCAGACAACAACCACCTCACAGCATCACAAAGTAGTGGACTGATGACACCGCTCTCATTATGTCCTTTGTTTCTGATTCAATTCACTTAGAATAAGATGAACAACAGTCAGTCATGGTTGTTGAAACACACAATACACAGAGAGGAAGTCAATACACCCCACACTATACACAGAGAGGAAGTCAATACACCCCACACTATACACAGACAGGAAGTCAATACACCCCACACTATACACAGAGAGGAAGTCAATACACCACACACTATACACAGAGAGGAAGTCAATACACCACACACTATACACAGACAGGAAGTCAATACACCACACACTATACACAGAGAGGAAGTCAATACACCCAACACTATCCACAGACAGGAAGTCAATACACCACACACTATCCACAGAGAGGAAGTCAATACACCCCACACTATACACAGACAGGTAGTCAATACCCCCCCACACTATCCACAGAGAGGAAGTCAATACACCCCACACTATCCACAGACAGGAAGTCAATACACCCCACACTATCCACAGAGAGGAAGTCAATACCGCCCACACTATCCACAGAGAGGAAGTCAATACCCCCTACACTATCCACAGAGAGGAAGTCAATACCCCCCACACTATCCACAGAGAGGAAGTCAATACCCCCCACACTATCCACAGAGAGGAAGTCAATACACCCCACACTATACACAGACAGGAAGAAAACAGCTTTATTAGTCCACTAAGGGAGAAATGTGCATGTTGTTATCCCTCTCTCATCCCCCTCGCAGTCCTCTCCCAGCCCTCTCACCCCCTTCCCTCCCAGTAATCTCCCGCCCCTCTCCCTCCCAGTCCTTGTCCGTGAGAGAGAGAGAGAGAGAGAGAGAGAGGGAGAACAGAGGTGTTTTGATTCAGTTGAACAGGGACAGAGGCTAATTCACAGGAAAGGAACAGAATAGCTTTTGGTTTGTGTCTCTGGTGAATGGGAGGAGGGACACAGGTCAGGTTTCACCAGGTAACTCTACCTGCCACCTCACCTGCCCACACCAAGGAGGGAAAGAAAAGACAGATTTAGAGAAAGGAAGAAAGAATGAAAGAAAAAGCCGGAAAAAAAGGTAGAATATAGTGATTCATAGAGAAAGAGTGAGCTAGATTGACGGATAGAGGGAAAAAGCCTGTGTGGGATGAGACTGAAACATAACGGGAGGGAGATGGGGTAGAGGGGTACAGTCTCTGTCTCACCCCTTCACCCTTCACAGTCAGCCAGGACCAGTCTCTGTCTGACCCCTTCACAGCCAGCCAGGACCAGTCTGTCTCACCCCTTCACCGTGCACAGCCAGGACCAGTCTCTGTCTCACCCCTTCACCCTTCACAGTCAGCCAGGACCAGTCTCTGTCTCACCCTTTCACCGTGCACAGCCAGCCAGGACCAGTCTCTGTCTCACCCCTTCACAGCCAGCCAGGACCAGTCTCTGTCTCACCCCTTCACCCTGCACAGCCAGCCAGGACCAGTCTCTGTCTCACCCCTTCACAGCCAGCCAGGACCAGTCTCTGTCTCACCCCTTCACCCTGCACAGCCAGCCAGGACCAGTCTCTGTCTCACTCCTTCACAGCCAGCCAAGACCAGTCTCTGTCTCACCCCTTCACAGCCAGCCAGGACCAGTCTCTGTCTCACCCCTTCACAGCCAGCCAGGACCATCTCTGTCTCACCCCTTCACAGCCAGCCAGGACCAGTCTCTGTCTCACCCCTTCACAGTCAGCCAGGACCAGTTGACTCAGAGCCTGCGGCACAAAGTGCACCACATTGACTTTAACCAGGCCTCAAATGGTGAAACGTAGTGCTGTATATAGGGAAAAGGGTGCACTTTGGGTTGCACACACAGACTCAGAGATACTGACCCAGAACCCACCACAGGTCAGACCAGGCAGAGTGAATGGAGTCTGTGTGGAGAATCTGAACAAAGAGCTCCATGAATCAGACTTCCATCATTCCATTATTCTGTTTCCCATTCCAGTTCTGTTCCAGCTTAATCCGGGAATCACCCCCCTCCCCCCAAAACACAGTGTCAGCCCCTAACTGTCCAGGACAGCAATTTCATGTCTCAACATTCTATAAATCTGCTCATATAGCCTGAATAATCGTTCACAATTAATGTAACTCAATAGTTGGTAAAAACGGTGTAATTAATAGACTATTTCCCTTGCACAGTTTTAACGACTCTCTAAAAAATGGTGTTCAAATGCAGAATGTAAGGGTCGTCTCTACCGTTATCACCCTGGTGAGGTCCACTGTTACGTAGCGGTCGTCTCTACCGTTATCACCCTGGTGAGGTCACCTGTTACGTAGCGGTCGTCTCTACCATTATCACCCTGGTGAGGTCACCTGCTACGTAGCGGTCACCTGCTACGTAGGGGTCGTCTCTACCGTTATCACCCTGGTGAGGTCACCTGCTACGTAGCAGTCGGCTCTACCGTTATCACCCTGGTGAAGTCACCTGCTACGTAGGGTTCGTCTCTACCGTTATCACCCTGGTGAGGAAACCTGCTACGTAGGGTTAGTCTTTACCGTTATCACCCTGGTGAGGAAACCTGCTACGTAGCGGTCGTCTCTACCGTTATCACCCTGGTGAGGTCACCTGCTACATAGTGGTCGTCTCTACCGTTATCACCCTGGTGAGATCACCTGCTACGTAGGGTTCGTCTCTACCGTTATCACCCTGGTGAGATCACCTGCTACGTAGAGTTAGTCTCTACCGTTATCACCCTGGTGAGGTCACCTGCTACGTAGAGTTAGTCTCTACCGTTATCACCCTGGTGAGGTCACCTGCTACGTAGAGTTATCTCTACCGTTATCACCCTGGTGAGGTCACCTGTTATGTAGCGGTCACCTGCTACGTAGTGGTCGTCTCTACCGTTATCACCCTGGTGAGGTCACCTGTTATGTAGCGGTCACCTGCTACGTAGTGGTCGTCTCTACCGTTATCACCCTGGTGAGGTCATCTGCTACGTAGTGGTCGTCTCTACCGTTATCACCCTGGTGAGGTCACCTGCTACGTAGTTAGTCTCTACCATTTTCACCCTGGTGAGGTCACCTGTACTAAAGCCATCTTGGTCAGCTGCTAAACCACATACTGTGTCCTGTGGTCCTGTGGTCCGTGTCCTGTGGTCCTGTGGTCCGCGTCCGGTGGTCCGTGTCTTGTGGTCTGTGTCCTGTGGTCCGTGTCCTGTAGTCCATGTCCTGTGGTCCGCGTCCGGTGGTCCGTGTCCTGTGGTCCTGTGGTCCGCGTCCGGTGGTCCGTGTCCTGTGGTCCGTGTCCTGTGGTCCGTGTCCTGTGGTCCGTGTCCTGTAGTCCTGTGGTCCGTGTCCTGTGGTCCACGTCCTGTGGTCCGTGTCCTGTGGTCCGTGTCCTGTGGTCCGTGTCCTGTGGTCCTGTGGTCCCTGTCCGGTGGTCCGTGTCCTGTGGTCCGTGTCCTGTGGTCCGTGTTCTGTGGTCCTGTGGTCCCTGTCCGGTGGTCCGTGACCTGTGGTCCGTGTCCTGTAGTCCTGTGGTCCATGTCCTGTGGTCCGTGTCCTGTGGTCCGTGTCCTGTGGTCCGTGTCCTGTGGTCCGTGTCCTGTGAACCTGTGGTCCGTGTCCTGTGGTCCTGTGGTCCGTGTCCTGTGGTCCGTGTCCTGTGGTCGTGTGGTCCGTGTCCTGTGAACCTGTGGTCCGTGTCCTGTGGTCCTGTGGTCCTGTGGTCCGTGTCCTGTGGTCCGTGTCCTGTGGTCCTGTGGTCCGTGTCCTGTGGTCGTGTGGTCCGTGTCCTGTAGTCCTGTGGTCCGTGTCCTGTGGTCCTGTGGTCCGTGTGCTGTGGTCCTGTGGTCCGTGTCCTGTGGTCCTGTGGTCCGTGTCCTGTGGTCCGTGTCCTGTGGTCCGTGTCCTGTGGTCTGTGTCCTGTGGTTCGTGTCCCGTGGTCCGTGTCCTGTGGTCCTGTGGTCCGTGTCCTGTGAACCTGTGGTCCGTGTCCTGTGGTCCTGTGGTCCTGTGGTCCGTGTCCTGTGGTCCATGTCCTGTGGTCCTGTGGTCCGTGTGCTGTGGTCCTGTGGTCCTGTGGTCCGTGTCCTGTGGTCCGTGTCCTGTGGTCCTGTGGTCCGTGTCCTGTAGTCCTGTGGTCCGTGTCCTGTGGTCCTGTGGTCCGTGTCCTGTCGTCCTGTGGTCCGTGTCCTGTGGTCCGTGTCCTGTAGTCCTGTGGTCCGTGTCCTGTGGTCCTGTGGTCCGTGTCCTGTGGTCCGTGTCCTGTGGTCCGTGTCCTGTAGTCCTGTGGTCCGTGTCCTGTGGTCCTGTGGTCCGTGTCCTGTGAACCTGTGGTCCGTGTCCTGTGGTCCTGTGGTCCGTGTCCTGTAGTCCTGTGGTCCGTGTCCTGTGGTCCTGTGGTCCGTGTCCTGTGAACCTGTGGTCCGTGTCCTGTGGTCCTGTGGTCCGTGTCCTGTGAACCTGTGGTCCGTGTCCTGTGGTCCTGTGGTCCGTGTCCTGTAGTCCTGTGGTCCGTGTCCTGTAGTCCTGTGGTCCGTGTCCTGTAGTCCTGTGGTCCGTGTCCTGTGAACCTGTGGTCCGTGTCCTGTGGTCCTGTGGTCCGTGTCCTGTGGTCCGTGTCCTGTGGTCCGTGTCCTGTGGTCCGTGTCCTGTGGTCCGTGTCCTGTGGTCATTTCCCTGTCGGAGGCTCAATAGCACCACAACTATCATTCAGGACATTCTCCACGGTCAAGCATTCTTCAGGACTGTGATTGGACGGTCCCAGGTGGTCGATGTGACCACAAATACACTCTTATCTATCCGGGTCACAGTGAATGTAAACTGTGATGGTGTGTTAACTCGGGTTCAGGGACTGAGGGAGATACACAGGGTTCCTTGGTTGCCCTCAGGAGAACCTGTACTGAGTCATGACACTCTGGAGGTCAGGAGAGAAGACACACCGGTGTGTGTCTCTGAGTGACTGAATGTTTGCATGGCTGTCTGAGTCTAAGGGAGACATGTGGGAATGACATCTGTTCACTGCTGGTCTTGGCAGTTGGACGCACACACACACGTTGTGCAGCGTTCCCACCATAAAACATGCCAGCTGAGGTATCAGGACGATTAATACACACGCTCGTTTATTAGTAAAGGCACCAACACACACGGCTCCTGAGTATCGCAGCTGTTAAAGGGGCGTCACTACAGTCCCTGGTTTGAATCCAGGTTGCATCACATCCGGCTGTAATTGGGAGTCCCATAGGGGGGAACACCATTGGTCCAGGGTCGTGTGGGTTTGGCCGGGGAAGGGGGGAGACCGTCATTGTAAATACGATTTTCTTCTTTACCGACCTGCCTGGTTAAAACAAGGTTAAATAAATGAATACATTCCTGTTGGAACACACACAGGTATCATATGTGTGGGAAGGGATGCACAGACCCTCAAGCTCTCTCTGTGTGTGGTTGAGGCTGACACACACACAGGTAGAGACAAGCATGAATGATGGCTTCCTGTGCTCTCTCTCTCTCTCTCTCTCTCTCTCTCTCTCTCTCTCTCTCTCTCTCTCTCTCTCTCTCTCTCTCTCTCTCTCTCTCTCTCTCTCTCTCTCTCTCTCTCTCTCTCTCTCTCTCTCTCTCTCTCTCTCTCTCTCTCTCTCTCTCTCTCTCTCTCTCTCTCTCTCTCTCTCTCTCTCTCTCTCTCTCTCTCTCTCTCTCTCTTTCTCTCATAAGGACAACATAGAGGACTGGATAACGGGGGGTAAAGAGAGAGAGAAGAGCGGCGAGAGAGGGATGAAGGGGAACGAGGGGTTAGTGTGTGAATCGTGGGAACATGCCAACTCAACAACAGGTTTCCTGCTAGGCAACCAATGCTAGGCAACCAATGAAACAATGGCTGGTTGCCGGGGACTCGCTAGTCCAGTGAGTGAGGGGCAACTGCTGTCTCACAGACACACACACACATACTATTATTAAGTCATTACATTACAGCAGGGGTCCTGACCCACGCTCTTAGAGGGGGAAATCTGGGGGCTTTCCAAACAGACACACACACACTGCAAGCAGGCAGGCCTCTGTGAAGAGACACTCAGGGAGAGGGGGAGCCAGGTTAATGCAGCTGACTGGGCAGCATGAGTCAGGGCATGGCATGTGGTAGCAAGCATATAGCCTGGAAAAACCCTCCAGTCAGTCACACAAGATACTGAATACAGACAGAGTCTGCAAGGCATTCTAGTTGTTATGGATACGTTTAGCTAAGATAGGTATTGGATGAAGATAATGTTATGTTTATGCTAGGATCTGTAGAGAATGTGTTTAGAAAAAGAGGTTAACCTAAACAGATAGAGGAATGAGGGAGATCTGGCCTTGTATGTGTGTGTGTGTGTGTGTGTGTGTGTGTGTGTGTGTGTGTGTGTGTGTGTGTGTGTGTGTGTGTGTGTGTGTGTGTGTGTGTGTGTGTGTGTGTGTGTGTGTGTGTGTGTGTGTGTGTGTGTGTGTGTGTGTGTGTGTGTACACCTGCATGTAAGCACTCCCTATTCGCTGACAAAGGAAGTGAACACGTCCTTTATATGGAGGCCAGTGAAAAGCACAGACAGACAGACAGACAGACAGACAGACAGACAGACAGACAGACAGACAGACAGACAGACAGACAGACAGACAGACAGACAGACAGACAGACAGACAGACAGACAGACAGACAGACAGACAGACAGACAGACAGACAGACAGACAGACAGACAGACAGACAGACAGACAGACAGACAGACAGACAGACAGACAGACAGACAGACAGACAGACAGACAGACAGACAGACAGACAGACAGACAGACAGACAGACAGACAGACAGACAGACAGACAGACAGACAGACAGACAGACAGACAGACAGACAGACAGACAGACAGACAGACAGACAGACAAGCCTAACACTACTAGAATCTGAAGTCAAATGTCTGTTTGTTGATGATCTGGTGCTTCTGTCACCAACCAAGGAGGGCCATGTGTGACAAACACCAAATTGAGACTCTACATGCAGAATTCGGCAAAAATATCCTCCGTGTACAACGTAGAACACCAAATAATGCAGAGCAGAAATAAGCCGATACCCACTAATTATCAAAATCCAGAAAAGAGCCGTTAAATTCTACAACCACCTAAAAAGGAATCTATTCCCAAACCTTCCATAACAAAGACATCACCTACAGAGAGATGAAACTGGAGAAGAGTCCCCTAAGCAAGCTGGTCCTGGGGCTCTGTTCACAAACACACCCCACAGAGCCCCAGGACAACAGCACAATTAGACCCAACCAAATCATGAGAAAACAAAAAGATAATTACTTGACACATTGGAAAGAATTAACAAAAACACAGAGCAAACTAGAATACTATTTGGCCCTAAACAGAGAATACACAGTGGCAGAATACCTGACCACTGTGACTGACCCAACATTAAGGAAAGCTTTGACTATGTACAGACTCAGTGAGCATAGCCTTGCTATTGAGAAAGGCCGCCGTAGGCAGACATGGCTCTCAAGAGAAGACAGGCTATGTGCTCACTGCCCACAAAATGAAGTGGAAACTGAGCTGCACTTCCTAACCTCCTGTCCAATGTATGACCATATTAGAGACATATTTCCCTCATATTACACAGACCCACAAAGAATTCGAAAAACAAATACAGTTTTGATAAACTCCCATATCTACTGGGTGAAATACCACAGTGTGACATCACAGCAGCAAGATGTGTGACCTGTTGCCACAAGAAAAGGGCAACCAGTGAAGAACAAACACCATTCTAAATAAAACCCACATTTATGCTTATTTATTTTCCCTTGTGTACTTTAACCATTTGGACATTGTTAAAATGGGGCGGCAGGGTAGCCTAGTGGTTAGAGTGGAGGGGCGGCAGGGTAGCCTAGTGGTTAGAGTGTTGGAATAGTAACCGGAAGGTTGCAAGTTCAAACCCCCGAGCTGACAAGGTACAAATCTGTCGTTCTGCCCCTGAACAGGCAGTTAACCCACTGTTCCCCAGTAGGCCGTCATTGAAAACAAGAATTTGTTCTTAACTGACTTGCCTAGTTAAAGAAAGGAAAAATAAAAACACTATATATAATATGACTGTAATATTATTTTGGAACTTCTGTGAGTGCAATGTCCACCTTTTACTGTTTGTTTCACTTTTGTTTATTGTCTATTTCACGTGCTTTGGCAATGTAAACATGTGTTTCCCATGACAATAAAGCCTCTTGAATTGAATTGAGAGAGAGAAAGTTCACAAATAAAAAATGACTTAAAAGATGACTCAACTTCAGTAGAGTGTACAAGTGTCAAAAACTCAACTCACTGCATTCTCCATGACCATACAGAGGCCCCGAGCTACTATCTTACATTATACAATGGGTCTGGGTGATAAAACTACTGCCCAAAATAGGCTGCTACATCATTGGAATATGATTCCCTATACAGACAGTGTTTGCTGAGGGGGAAATGATTCCATTAGAGCCATAAATATGTCAACTCAGATGTTTTCTACCTACTGTAGGTGATGTGTTTGGGTAAACATTACCCCAAAGGACTTAGACAACAGAGTAGAGAGGGTTAATGGTGGCTGGAAACGCTGATATCAGGGGACTTTGATCAGTGTGTGTGTGGGTCTTAGTGAGAGAGCGAGAAAGAGAGGGAGACAGAGAGAGACAGAGAGAGAGAGACAGAGAGAGAAAAGTGGGCTCTATAAACTCAGAGTAGACTTTGATCTGAGTGACTTGTGCGCACACACACACACACACACACACACACACACACACACACACACACACACACACACACACACACACACACACACACACACACACACACACACACACACACACACACACACACACACACACACACACACACACACACACACTAAACACACACTCAAGGCATTGTGGGATTGAAAAAGCCCATCCCACTAGATGTATTCACTGAGGTAGATACAGTTAAAGTCAGAAGTGTACATACACCTTAGCCAAATACATTTAAACTCAGTTGATCAACATTTCTGACATTTGATCCCAGTAAAAATCCCTGTCTTGTTCAGTTAGGATCACCACTTTATTTTAGGAATGTGAAATGTCAGAATAATAGTAGAGAGAATTATGTATTTCAGCTTTTATTTCTTTCATCACATTCCCAGTGGGTCAGACGTTTACATACACTCAATTAGTATTTGGTAGCATTGCCTTTAAATTATTTAACTTGTGTCAAACGTTTTGGGTTGCCTTCCACAAGCTTCCCACAATAAGTTGGGTGAATTTTGGCCCATTCCTCCTGACAGAGCTGGTGTAACTGAGTCAGGTTTGTAGGCCTCCTTGCTCACACACGCTTCTTCAGTTCTGCCCACACATTTTCTATAGGATTGAGGCCAGGGCTTTGTGATGGCCACTCCAATACCTTGACCTATTTTGCCACAACTTTGGAAGTATGCTTGGGCTCATTGACCAAGCTTTAACTTCCTGACTGATGTCTTGAGATGTTGATTCAATATATCCACATAATTTCCTCCCTCATGATGCAATCTATCTTGTGAAGTGCACCAGTCCCTCCTACAGCAAAGCACCCTCACAACATGACGCTACCACCCCCGTGCTTCACGGTTGGGATGGTGTTCTTCAGCTTGCAAGCTTCCCCCTTTTTCCTCCAAACATAACAATGGTCGTTATTGCCAAACAGTTCTATTTCTGTTTCATCAGACCAGAGGACATTTCTCCAAAAAGTACCATCTTTGGCCCCATGTGCAGTTGCAAACCGTAGTTTGGCTTTTTTATGGCGGTTTTGAAGCAGTGGCTTCTTCCTTGCAGAGCGGCCTTTCAGGTTATGTTGATATAGGACTCGTTTTACTGTGGATATAGATACTTTTGTACCTGTTTCCTCCAGCATCTTCACAAGGTCCTTTGCTGTTGTTCTGGGATTGATTTCTACTTTTCGCACCAAAGTACGTTAATCTCTAGTCATACACAAAGTAGATGTCCTAACCAACTTGCCAAAACTATAGTTTGTTAACAAGACATTTGTGAAGTGGTTGAAAAAATAGTTAATGACTCCAACTGTATAAAACTTCTGACTTCAACTGTATATAAAGAAACCTGTTCCTGATGGGACACACACTCCCAGAGCACCCCATATTAGACCCAAGTATTCAGTGAATAGGAAAGAATGAAGAAAAGAGACAGATCATTAAGGACTCAGATAGGGCCCAGCTCAGAGAGAGATAGAGGACCCAGCTCAGAGAGAGACAGAGAGAGAGAGAGGACCCAGATAGGACGCAGCTCAGAGAGAGATCACAGATAGAGGACCCAGCTCAGAGAGAGAGAGACAGAGAGAGAGGACCCAGATAGGACCCAGCTCAGAGAGAGAGAGAGAGAGAGAGAGAGACCCAGATAGGACGCAGCTCAGAGAGAGATAGAGGACCCAGCTCAGAGAGAGAGACAGAGAGAGAGGACCCAGATAGGACCCAGCTCAGAGAGAGATCACAGATAGAGGACCCAGCTCAGAGAGAGAGAGACAGAGAGAGAGGACCCAGATAGGACCCAGCTCAGAGAGAGAGAGAGAGAGAAAGAGAGGACCCAGATAGGACGCAGCTCAGAGAGAGATAGAGGACCCAGCTCAGAGAGAGAGATAGAGAGAGAGGACCCAGATAGGACCCAGCTCAGAGAGAGAGGACCCAGCTCAGAGAGAGATCACAGATAGGACCCAGCTCAGAGAGAGATCACAGATAGGACCCAGCTCAGAGAGAGATCACAGATAGGACCCAGCTCAGAGAGAGATCACAGATAGGACCCAGCTCAGAGAGAGATCACAGATAGGACCCATCTCAGAGAGAGATCACAGATAGGACCCAGCTCAGAGAGAGATCACAGATAGGACCCAGCTCAGAGAGAGATCACAGATAGGACCCAGCTCAGAGAGAGATCACAGATAGGACCCAGCACGGAGAGAGATCACAGATAGGACCCAGCACGGAGAGAGATAGATAGGACCCAGCACGGAGAGAGATCACAGATAGGACCCAGCACGGAGAGAGATAGATAGGACCCAGCTCAGAGAGAGATCACAGATAGGACCCAGCTCAGAGAGAGATAGAGAGGACCCAGCTCAGAGAGAGATCACAGATAGGACCCAGCACGGAGAGAGATCACAGATAGGACCCAGCTCAGAGAGAGATCACAGATAGGACCCAGCACGGAGAGAGATCACAGATAGGACCCAGCACGGAGAGAGATCACAGATAGGACCCAGCACGGAGAGAGATCACAGATAGGACCCAGCTCAGAAAGAGATAGATAGGACCCAGCACGGAGAGAGATCACAGATAGGACCCAGCTCAGAGAGAGATCACAGATAGGACCCAGCTCAGAGAGAGATCACAGATAGGACCCAGCTCAGAAAGAGATAGATAGGACCCAGCACGGAGAGAGATCACAGATAGGACCCAGCTCAGAGAGAGATCACAGATAGGACCCAGCTCAGAGAGAGATCACAGATAGGACCCAGCTCAGAGAGAGATCACAGATAGGACCCAGCTCAGAGAGAGATCACAGATAGGACCCAGCTCAGAGAGAGATCACAGATAGGACCCAGCTCAGAGAGAGATCACAGATAGGACCCATCTCAGAGAGAGATCACAGATAGGACCCAGCTCAGAGAGAGATCACAGATAGGACCCAGCTCAGAGAGAGATCACAGATAGGACCCAGCTCAGAGAGAGATCACAGATAGGACCCAGCTCAGAGAGAGATCACAGATAGGACCCAGCTCAGAGAGAGATCACAGATAGGACCCAGCACGGAGAGAGATCACAGATAGGACCCAGCGCGGAGAGAGATCACAGATAGGACCCAGCACGGAGAGAGATCACAGATAGGACCCAGCACGGAGAGAGATAGATAGGACCCAGCACGGAGAGAGATCACAGATAGGACCCAGCACGGAGAGAGATAGATAGGACCCAGCTCAGAGAGAGATCACAGATAGGACCCAGCACGGAGAGAGATCACAGATAGGACCCAGCACGGAGAGAGATCACAGATAGGACCCAGCTCAGAGAGAGATAGAGAGGACCCAGCTCAGAGAGAGATCACAGATAGGTCCCAGCACGGAGAGAGATCACAGATAGGACCCAGCTCAGAGAGAGATCACAGATAGGACCCAGCACGGAGAGAGATCACAGATAGGACCCAGCACGGAGAGAGATCACAGATAGGACCCAGCTCAGAGAGAGATCACAGATAGGACCCAGCACGGAGAGAGATCACAGATAGGACCCAGCACGGAGAGAGATAGATAGGACCCAGCACGGAGAGAGATCACAGATAGGACCCAGCTCAGAAAGAGATAGATAGGACCCAGCACGGAGAGAGATCACAGATAGGACCCAGCTCAGAGAGAGATCACAGATAGGACCCAGCTCAGAGAGAGATCACAGATAGGACCCAGCTCAGAAAGAGATAGATAGGACCCAGCACGGAGAGAGATCACAGATAGGACCCAGCTCAGAGAGAGATCACAGATAGGACCCAGCTCAGAGAGAGATCACAGATAGGACCCAGCTCAGAGAGAGATCACAGATAGGACCCAGCTCAGAGAGAGATCACAGATAGGACCCAGCTCAGAGAGAGATCACAGATAGGACCCAGCTCAGAGAGAGATCACAGATAGGACCCATCTCAGAGAGAGATCACAGATAGGACCCAGCTCAGAGAGAGATCACAGATAGGACCCAGCTCAGAGAGAGATCACAGATAGGACCCAGCTCAGAGAGAGATCACAGATAGGACCCAGCTCAGAGAGAGATCACAGATAGGACCCAGCACGGAGAGAGATCACAGATAGGACCCAGCTCAGAGAGAGATAGAGAGGACCCAGCTCAGAGAGAGATAGAGAGGACCCAGCTCAGAGAGAGATCACAGATAGGACCCAGCACGGAGAGAGATCACAGATAGGACCCAGCACGGAGAGAGATCACAGATAGGACCCAGCACGGAGAGAGATAGAGAGGACCCAGCTCAGAGAGAGATAGATAGGACCCAGCACGGAGAGAGATCACAGATAGGACCCAGCACGGAGAGAGATCACAGATAGGACCCAGCATGGAGAGAGATCACAGATAGGACCCAGCACGGAGAGAGATCACAGATAGGACCCAGCACGGAGAGAGATCACAGATAGGACCCAGCACGGAGAGAGATAGATAGGACCCAGCACGGAGAGAGATCACAGATAGGACCCAGCTTAGAGAGAGATCACAGATAGGACCCAGCTCAGAGAGAGATCACAGATAGGGCCCAGCTCAGAGAGAGATCACAGATAGGACCCAGCTCAGAGAGAGATCACAGATAGGACCCAGCTCAGAGAGAGATCACAGATAGGACCCAGCTCAGAGAGAGATCACAGATAGGACCCAGCCAGTGTTTAGCCAGTGTTGTACAGTAGAAGGTGACACTTACATTCGCTCCACCCCCAGGACCATGGGCACCTTGTCTCCGGAGTGGTTGCTACGGAAACGCAGGCGGAAGAGGTGGCTGGCCCCAGGCTGCCGTGATGTCAGCATTCCAGCGGTGCTTCTGACGGGTGATAGGTTGACATCCTCGGCCTGGCAGGGTCCCACCCAAATTTGGCCCCTCAGAGCATAGTCTATCACTGTGTAGCTGTCCTCACTGAGGGGGAGAGAGAGAGAGACAAAGAGCGAGAGGGAGGGAGAATGAGAGACAGAGAGCGAGAGGGAGGGAGAATGAGAGAGAGCGCGAGAGGGAGGGAGAATGAGAGACAGAGAGCGAGAGGGAGGGAGAATGAGAGACAGAGAGCGAGAGGGAGGGAGAATGAGAGACAGAGGGAGAATGAGAGAGCGAGCGAGAGGGAGGGAGAATGAGAGACAGAGAGCGAGAGGGAGGGAGAATGAGAGAGAGAGCGAGGGAGAATGAGAGGGAGCGAGAGGGAGGGAGAATGAGAGAGAGAGCGAGAGGGAGGGAGAATGAGAGACAGAGAGCGAGAGGTAGGGAGAATGAGAGACAGAGAGTGAGAGGGAGGGAGAATGAGAGACAGAGAGCGAGAGGGAGGGAGAATGAGAGACAGATTATCAGGTGAGGCAGATGAACCTTTAGCCATATTACAGAGCTGCAGTAGTCTGGTAGCCAGTCAGACCCACAGAGCTGCAGTAGTCTAGTAGCCAGTCAGACCCATAGAACTGCAGTAGTCTAGTAGCCAGTCAGACCCATAGAACTGCAGTAGTCTAGTAGCCAGTCAGACCCATAGAACTGCAGTAGTCTAGTAGCCAGTCAGACCCATAGAACTGCAGTAGTCTAGTAGCCAGTCAGACCCATAGAGCTGCAGTAGTCTGGTAGCCAGTCAGACCCACAGAACTGCAGTAGTCTGGTAGCCAGTCAGACCCATAGAACTGCAGTAGTCTAGTAGCCAGTCAGACCCACAGAGCTGCAATAGTCTGGTAGCCAGTCAGTCCCATAGAGCTGCAGTAGTCTGGTAGCCAGTCAGACCCACAGAGCTCAAACAAACAAAGATGGAAGACTAAGCTTGAAAGAGAGAAGGAAAAAGCAGAGGGAGGGAAGGAAAGGTGAGAGAAAAGAGGAGATGAAGAGGAGAGGAAGAGGAGGGTGAGGATAGAGAAGAGGAGATGAAGAGGAGAGGAAGAGGAGGGTGAGGATAGAGAAGAGGATATGAAGAGGTGAGGGAGAGGAGATGAAGAGGAGATGATGAGAAGAGGAAGAGGAGAGGATGGTGAGGGAGAGAAGATGAAGAAAAGAGGACAGGTTGAGGAAGAGGAGAAGAGGGTGAGAAGAGGAGAGGAAGGGGAGAAGAGGGTGATGAAGAGATGAAGAGGAGAGGAAGGGGAGAAGAGGAGAGGGTGGGGTGGGGGAGAGGCCAGCTGCTGTGTAGTCGTGGTGAGTTGATACACAAGTGTTCCTGTGGGTCTAGGGGTTTCCTGAACAGAGAATCAAATCAAATTGTATGTCACATACACACGGTTAGCAAATGTTAATATGAGCGTGGTGAAATGCTTGTGCTTCTAGTTCTGACCGTGCAGTAATATCTAACAAGTAATCTAACAATTTCACAACAACTACCTTATACACACATGTGTAAAGGAATGAATAAGAATATGTACATATACAGTGCCTTGCGAAAGTATTCGGCCCCCTTGAACTTTGCGACCTTTTGCCACATTTCAGGCTTCAAACATAAAGATATAAAACTGTCTTTTTTTGTGAAGAATCAACAACAAGTGGGACACAATCATGAAGTGGAACGACATTTATTGGATATTTCAAACTTTTTAACAAATCAAAAACTGAAAAATTGGGCGTGCAAAATTATTCAGCCCCTTTACTTTCAGTGCAGCAAACTCTCTCCAGAAGTTCAGTGAGGATCTCTGAAGGATGCAATGTTGACCTAAATGACTAATGATGATAAATACAATCCACCTGTGTGTAATCAAGTCTCCTTATAAATGCACCTGCACTGTGATAGTCTCAGAGGTCCGTTGACCTCTTGCTCCTACCTGGCACGCAGGCGTCCCATCTAGAGCTCTGGAAATGCAAATGCGCTACGCTAAATGCTAATAGTATTAGTTAAAACTCAAACGTTCATTAAAATACACATGCAGGGTATTGAATTAAAGCTACACTCGTTGTGAATCCAGGCAACAAGTCAGATTTTTAAAATGCTTTTCGGTGAAAGCATGAGAAGCTATTATATGATAGCATGTAACACCCCAAAAGACCCGCAGGGGACGTAAACAAAATAATTAGCATAGTCGTCGCTACACAAACCGCACAAATAAAATATAAAACATTCATTACCTTTGACCATCTTCTTTGTTGGCACTCCTAGATGTCCCATAATCACTATTGGGTCTTTTTTTTATTAAATCAGTCCATATATAGCCTAGATATCGTTCTATGTAGACTGCGTGATAAACGGAAAAAAATAGCGTTTCATAACGTCATTTTTTAAAATTCAAAAAGTCGATGATAAACTTTCACAAAACACTTCGAAATACTTTTGTAATGCAACTTTAGGTATTAGTACATGTTAATAAGCGATAAAATTCATCAGAAGGCGATGTAACATCTATAGCTGCTATAGCTGTCGGTCTCGAAAAGATGTCTGGAGAGAGCTCGACCAAAACATCCGGTCGGAGACCGGAGGGAATCGATTCCCTTGATTCGGTTTGACCAAGAATCAAAGCTGAATCAAATGACAAGACTCTAGACATCGTGTGGAAGCTGTAGGCACTGAAACCTCGGCCTCATGTAATTTGGTTCACTTTGAACAATTCCTGGAAGTGGCGCAAGGATATTTATTTCCATTTTCAGTGATCAGATTTTCTTGCACTTTTCGATGAAATGCACATTCTGTTATAGTCACAGCCGTGATTTAACCAGTTTTATAAACGTCTGAGTGTTTTCTATCCACACATACTAATCATATGCATATACTATATTCCTGGCCTGAGTAGCAGGGCGCTGAAATGTTGCGCGATTTTTAACAGAATGTTCAAAAAAGTAGAGGGTCGACTGAAGAGGTTAAAAGCGCAGAGAGCATCATGAAGAACAAGGAACACACCAGGCAGGTCTGTTATGAAGAACTGTTGTGAAGAAGTTTAAAGCCGGATTTGGATACAAAAAGATTTCCCAAGCTTTAAACATCCCAAAGAGCACTGTGCAAGCGATAATATTGAAATGGAAGGAGTATCAGACCACTGCAAATCTGCCGTCCCTCTAAACTTTCAGCTCATACAAGGAGAAGACTGATCAGAGATGCAGCCAAGAGGCCCATGATCACTCTGGATGAACTGCAGAGATCTACAGCTGAGGTGGGAGACTCTGTCCATAGGACAACAATCGTACAAGTCGTATATTGCACAAATCTGGCCTTTATGGAAGAGTGGCAAGAAGAAAGCCATTTCTTAAAGATATCCATAAAAAGTGTCATTTAAAGTTTGCCACAAGCCACCTGGGAGACACGTTAACTGGGTTAACGTTGGCTCTGCACTCCTTGTAGCATGGAGTCCAGGGTTAACGTTGGCTCTGCACTCCCAGTAGCATGGAGTCCAGGGTTAACGTTGGCTCTGCACTCCCAGTAGCATGGAGTCCAGGGTTAACGTTGGCTCTGCACTCCCTGTAGCATGGAGTCCAGGGTTAACGTTGGCTCTGCACTCCCAGTAGCATGGAGTCCAGGGTTAACGTTGGCTCTGCACTCCCAGTAGCATGGAGTCCAGGGTTAACGTTGGCTCTGCACTCCCAGTAGCATGGAGTCCAGGGTTAATGTTGGCTCTGCTCTCCCAGTAGCATGGAGTCCAGGGTTAATGTTGGTTCTGCACTCCCAGTAGCATGGAGTCCAGGGTTAATGTTGGCTCTGCTCTCCCAGTAGCATGGAGTCCAGGGTTAATGTTGGCTCTGCACTCCCAGTAGCATGGAGTCCAGGGTTAATGTTGGCTCTGCTCTCCCAGTAGCATGGAGTCCAGGGTTAATGTTGGCTCTGCTCTCCCAGTAGCATGGAGTCCAGGGTTAATGTTGGCTCTGCACTCCCAGTAGCATGGAGTCCAGGGTTAACGTTGGCTCTGCACTCCCAGTAGCATGGAGTCCAGGGTTAATGTTGGCTCTGCTCTCCCAGTAGCATGGAGTCCAGGGTTAATGTTGGCTCTGCACTCCCAGTAGCATGGAGTCCAGGGTTTTTTATTTTTTTTATTTTATTTCACCTTTATTTAACCAGGTAGGCTAGTTGAGAACAAGTTCTCATTTGCAACTGCGACCTGACCAAGATAAAGCATAGCAGTGTGAACAGACAACACAGAGTTACACATGGAATAAACAATTAACAAGTCAATAACACAGTAGAGAAAAATGGGCAGTCTATATACAATGTGTGCAAAAGGCATGAGGTAGGCGAATAATACAGTTTTGCAGATTAACACTGGAGTGATAAATGATCAGATGGTCATGTACAGGTAGAGATATTGGTGTGCAAAAGAGCAGAAAAATAAATAAATAAAAACAGTATAAAAAACAGTATGGGGATGAGGTAGGTGAAAATGGGTGGGCTATTTTCCTAGACTATGTACAGCTGCAGCGATCGGTTAGCTGCTCGGATAGCTGATGTTTGAAGTTGGTGAGGGAGATAAAAGTCTCCAACTTCAGCGATTTTTGCAATTCGTTCCAGTCACAGGCAGCAGAGTACTGGAACGAAAGGCGGCCAAATGATGTGTTGGCTTTAGGGATGATCAGTGAGATACACCTGCTGGAGCGCGTGCTACGGATGGGTGTTGCCATCGTGACCAGTGAACTGAGATAAGGCGGAGCTTTACCTAGCATGGACTTGTAGATGACCTGGAGCCAGTGGGTCTGGCGACGAATATGTAGTGAGGGCCAGCCGACTAGAGCATACAAGTCGCAGTGGTGGGTGGTATAAGGTGCTTTAGTGACAAAACGGATGGCACTGTGATAGACTGCATCCAGTTTGCTGAGTAGAGTGTTGGAAGCCATTTTGTAGATGACATCGCCGAAGTCGAGGATCGGTAGGATAGTCAGTTTTACTAGGGTAAGCTTGGCAGCGTGAGTGAAGGAGGCTTTGTTGCGGAATAGAAAGCCGACTCTTGATTTGATTTTCGATTGGAGATGTTTGATGTGGGTCTGGAAGGAGAGTTTGCAGTCTAGCCAGACACCTAGGTACTTATAGATGTCCACATATTCAAGGTCGGAACCATCCAGGGTGGTGATGCTAGTCGGGCATGCGGGTGCAGGCAGCGATCGGTTGAAAAGCATGCATTTGGTTTTACTCGCGTTTAAGTCCAGGGTTAACGTTGGCTCTGCACTCCCAGTAGCATGGGGTCCAGGGTTAACGTTGGCTCTGCACTCCCAGTAGCATGGAGTCCAGGGTTAACATTGGCTCTGCTCTCCCAGTAGCATGGAGTCCAGGGTTAACGTTGGCTCTGCACTCCCAGTAGCATGGAGTCCAGGGTTAACGTTGGCTCTGCACTCCCAGTAGCATGGAGTCCAGGGTTAACATTGGCTCTGCTCTCCCAGTAGCATGGAGTCCAGGGTTAACGTTGGCTCTGCACTCCCAGTAGCATGGAGTCCAGGGTTAACGTTGGCTCTGCACTCCCAGTAGCATGGAGTCCAGGGTTAACGTTGGCTCTGCACTCCCTGCTCTACTGTTGGCCTAATGTACCGTGACCTAGATTCCAATTAGTCTAGCCAGTGCTTTTATTTCTGATCATGCAGAGAAAGAGAAATAGAAAGAGAGAAACCGATAGGGAGAGAAAGAGAGGAATAGTAACATGCCACAGCAGAACCGATTCCACACCAACACGTATCCAAATAGTCCCAGTCCTGGAAACCACTGAAGCTGCTTTGGATCAAATTCCCAGAAAGAAAAAAGGTTTCAGTCATTTAGACAGAACGCGACAGAATGATCCGTGACACAGCTGGAGATGAAAAAAAAGGAGATTTGGGGGAATGAGAAGCACACCCACGAATTAATGAGAGCCATCTGGTTTCCAGGAAGTCATACTGTATTGACGGAGCGCAGAATGTTCCTGAAATATTTTTGTTGTTGTTGGGGGGAGGTAAAACAAGCTTCCGTTCTGATCCTGCTGACAATGTGCAGATCCATAGGCTCAGTACTGATACACAGACACATGTACAGACACACACACAGATTGTGAGCACACCAACAGAGACAGGTTTGTATGATCAGCCAGGCCGTTACACTTGTGCTAAAGGTTCCACTGCTTCTTCCAGTAGTTGACCTCACAGTTGAACTGACTGAAATAGTTTTATTTTCCTTACTAAGAGCTATCATGAGTACCTTCCCTCTAATAAATCAACCAGGTAGAGCCTGCCAGAAATGGTCCCATATCTTCTGAGAAATTGAAAGATAAAAACAAAAAGGCACACCCTGTTACTGGAGCCCCGTGGCTACACCTCCACTGTCACCACGCTGGGACAGGGTGCTGAGGTGTGTTCTGGGAAACGGCCCATACTCCAAAGTCACACTTGACTCATACCAGAGAGACAACACACATGAACACAGAGTTTCCCGCACATAACTCTGTCGCAACGACCTACAGA
>NC_060185.1:10773969-10798969 GCF_021184085.1 Oncorhynchus gorbuscha | reverse complement strand
TAATAACAAAGCAATAACCATGTTTTTTGAATTGTTCACCTCCCTGACCAAGGCCCTTCTCCCCTGATTGCTCAGTTTGGCCGGGGGGCCAGCTCTAGGAAGAGTCTTGGTGCTTCCAAACTTCTTCCATTTAAGAATGATGGAGGACACTGTGTTCTTGGGGACCTTCAATGCTGCAGACATGTTTTGCTACCCTTCCCCAGATCTGTGCCTCAACACAATCCTGTCTCAGAGCTCTACTGACAATTCATTCAACCTCATGGCTTCTTTTTTTCTCTGACATGCACTGTCAACTGTGGGACTTTATATAGACAGGTGTGTGCCTTTCCAAATCATGTCCAATAAAATTAATTTACCACAGGTGGACTCCAACAAGTTGTAGAAACATCTCAAGGATGATCAATGGAGACAGGATGCACCTGAGCTCAATTTAGAGTCTCATAGCAAAGGATCTGAATATTTACATACATAAGGTATTTTTATTTTTTTCAATACATTTGCAAAGTGTCCAGTATGAGTGTCCAATATATGAGTGTTCAGATTCCAAGAACAAAGGATGAGATGTTACTATCCTTTGTGCAAGCACTTCCAAGAGTTAATGAACAGTGAGCGTGGTGAAATTTGGGGAGCGCATCGTCAGTAGTGTACCTTTGGTTCCTAGGGTGTTTCGGCCTTTCACACTATACACCCTCCTCAAAGGCGGCCAGCGACAGGGTGATCAATCCTATGCTTGCGTCCCATTCCCAATTAGTCATAGGAGTTGCCTTGTTGTTGATAGCAAACATCCCATGGGACTATGCATGGCAGGGGCGTCCTCCTCCCTGAGTCAATCATTGTTGACCGCATACCTCCTGGCCCTCTCACTTCGGGGCCCAGCTGGGGTCTTTCCTCTTCATCCAGAGCCACTGACTGCTGCCTTCTGCCGCCTCTGATACAGCTTTGATTGCCGAACGCTGGCTCTGGCCCTTAATTCCCAGGTCTCTAAGCAGTCTGGTTGTAGATGTTGCCACAAAACCTCTGCAGCCCACCTCCACTGGTCGGACTTCTGTGTTCCAGCCATGATGCCGTGCTTCGGCAGCTAGATCAGCATAGCGCAGATGTTTTCGCTCATAAGCCTCATCTACTGAGTTTTCCCAGGGTACTGTGAGCTCAATGATGAAGACCTTATTGAGTGAACGGGACCAGAGCACCATGTCAGGTCTTAGGGTGGTGGTTGCGATCTCCGGAGGAAACACAAGTTGCCGGCCAATGTCAGCTAGCATTTTCCAGTCGCGGGCCAAGCGCAGCTGGTCTCGCTCTAATGGTGTAGAGCCGCTCTTCGGTGGTTTAGCCCCTTCGCGGACAAAGTTTGTCCGTAAGGAGTGTGATGCTGCTGTGGGTGGTAGGGAGTTGGTGGCAGTTCGCTTGTCCTCCAGGGCGGACGCAAGGTTTTTAAGGACTTGGTTGTGACGCCAAGTGTAGCGTCCTTGGGCGAGGCTTGTTTTACAGCCTGTGAGAATGTGCCTGAGGTTGGCTGGCATGGAACAGAGGGCACAGTCCGGATCTTCACCATACCATTGGTGAAGATTAACTGGTGTTGGAAGGACGTCATATGTTGCTCTGATGGAAAAGCTCAACCGCCTCGCTTCCATGGCCCACAGATCCTTCCAGCTGATCTTCCTCTTCTCCACACTGTCCCATCGAGTCCACTGTCCCTGTTTGGCAAGGGAGACTGCCTTGGCCCACCTTGCAGCCTCCTCCTGATGGCGTACTTCCTGCACTACCATCTTCCGCCGCTCTGGTGCAGTGGCCTTACTCCAAGCAGCACGGCTAGTTAGCCCAAGGCCTCCTCTCCCTTGCTGAACATGACCCACAATGTCAGCATGTCTGAGGGCTGCTGTTGCCTCCTGGACTGCTTTTCCTGGCCTCCATTTGCGCCCAGTTGCCAAGGTCGGCGCGTTGTTGCTCACCACTGGGTCTCGAGATTCATTCAGTGTCATTTGGAGCCTGGTTTTTGCACACTTGAATTCCTCTGTTAGACTGGTGAGGGGCAGCTTGAGGACACCATCTCCATAGAGGCCTATGGTGGTAAGGCATCGTGGAACTCCAAGCCACTTCTTTACGTAGCCTGTGACTCCTCTTTCCATCTTCTCCACTGTTGAGATTGGAACCTCATACAGTGCTAAGGGCCACAACACCCGGGGTAGGAGACCAAACTGCAGACACCAGGCCTTTAACTTTCCAGGTAGCTGGGTGTTGTCGATGGACTGTAGGCTACTACTGATGTCTTTGCGCAGCTGTTGCACCTGGTCTTTGTCCTTCAGGCTTGCATCATACCACCTTCCAAGGCTTTTTACCGGCTGCTCAGACACTGTTGGGATTTGGTCATCTCCGATGAAGAATTTCAGGTCAGAGAGTACTCCCTTCACACTCGAGATGCTGCGTGACTTGGATGGTTTAATCTTCATACGGGCCCAGCTGATGTTCTCCTCAAGTTTTCTGAGCAGTCTCCTGGTGCATGGGACAGTGGTGGTCAATGTTGTAATGTCGTCCATGTAGGCTCTGAGTGGAGGGAGGCGGAAACCAGAGTCGACTCGCTGTCCACCAGCAACCCATTTTGAGGATCTGATGATAACCTCCATTGCCATTGTGAATGCCAACGGAGAAATGGTACATCCCGCCATTATACCTACATTCAGGCACTGCCATGAGGTGGTGAACTCTGTGCCTTTCCAAATCATGTCCAATAAAATTAATTTACCACAGGTGGACTCCAACAAGTTGTAGAAACATCTCAAGGATGATCAATGGAGACAGGATGCACCTGAGCTCAATTTAGAGTCTCATAGCAAAGGATCTGAATATTTACATACATAAGGTATTTTTATTTTTTTCAATACATTTGCAAAGTGTCCAGTATGAGTGTCCAATATATGAGTGTTCAGTATATGAGTGTGTTAGATGAGTGTCCAGTATGAGTGTCCAATATATGAGTGTTCAGTATATGAGTGTGTTAGATGAGTGTCCAGTATGAGTGTCCAATATATGAGTGTTCAGTATATGAGTGTGTTAGATGAGTGTCCAGTATATGAGTGTCCAGTATATGAGTGTTCAGTATATGAGTGTGTTAGATGAGTGTCCAGTATATGAGTGTCCAGTATATGAGTGTTCAGTATATGAGTGTGTTAGATGAGTGTCCAGTATACGAGTGTTAAATGAGTGTCTCATATACGAGTGTCCAGTATACGAGTGTTAAATGAGTGTCCCATAGATGAGTGTCCAGTATACGAGTGTGTTAGATGTGAGTGCAGTGTATGACTGGCCAGTATATGAATGTCCAGTATATGAGTGTCCAGTATATGAGTGTCCAGTATATGAGTGTCCAGGATATGAGTGTCCAGTATATGAGTGTCCAGTATATGAGTGTCCAGTATATGAGTGTCCAGGATATGAATGTCCAGTATATGAGTGTCCAGGATATGAATGTCCAGTATATGAGTGTCCAGTATATGAGTGTCCAGTGTATGAGTGTCCAGTATATGATTGTCCAGTATATGATTGTCCAGTATATGAGTGTCCAGTGTATGAGTGTCCAGTGTATGAGTGTCCAGTATATGAGTGTCCAGTATATGAGTGTCCAGTGTATGAGTGTCCAGTGTATGAGTGTCCAGTCTACGAGTGTCCAGTGTATGAGTGTCCAGTGTATGAGTGTCCAGTATATGAGTGTCCAGTGTATGAGTGTCCAGTGTATGAGTGTCCAGTATATGAGTGTCCAGTATATGAGTGTCCAGTATATGAATGCTGTCTTACGTCCATCAGCAGAGGCAGGCGTGTGACTCTCTGCATCGGCAGGATCAGGAAGGAGATCATTGGGAGGTTCCTGCAGTCTGGGTGGCCCTCAATACGAGTCAACATCTCCTTAAACACTGGACTCTTACTACTGCTGGGACACACAGACAGAGAGACATAGAGAGAGACAGGAAGAGACAGTGAGACAGACAGAGAGACATAGAGAGAGACAGGAAGACACAGACAGAGAGACATAGAGAGAGACAGGAAGACACAGTGAGACAGACAGAGAGACAGAGAGAGAGAGAGAGAGAGAGACAGGAAGACACAGACAGAGAGACAGAGGTCAGTCAGTCACAGTTCAAAGTTGACTTGTGTGTGCACGCATGCGTATACTGTATGTATGTATGTATGTATGTATGTATGTATGTATGTATGTATGTATGTATGTATGTATGTATGTATGTATGTATGTATGTATGTATGTATGTATGTATGTATGTATGTATGTATGTATGTATGTATGTATGTATGTATGTATGTATGTATGTATGTATGTATGTATGTATGTATGTATGTATGTATGTATGTATGTATGTATGTATGTATGTATGTATGTATGTATTATGTGTGTGTGTACACTCACACTAGCCTCTGTAGGGTCCTCTGCTGATAAACCTCATTGGAGCAGTAGGTGATGTAGGGGTCAAAGTTGGACTGGGCGTGTCTGAACACGACGTCACTGATGTCATCTATAACAATGTTCTGCTGGTGTATATCCTCTAATTCTTTAAAGAACCTAAAGAGGGAGAGGGAGGGAGAGAGAGAGGGGGAGAGAGAGAGGGGGAGAGAGAGAGGGGGAGAGAGAGAGACAGAGAGAGACAGAGACAGAGAGACAGAGACAGAGAGACAGAGAGAGAGACAGAGAGAGAGACAGAGCGAGACAGAGAGAGACAGAGAGAGAGAGACACTCTTGAAAGTTGTAATAGTAGAATGCATGGCAAAATGTATAGAATTGCACAAAAATTTGCTTCAAAACTGAAAAATGTTCGCTGGATGATCTGCCTGTTTTAGTCATCTCATACACTCTCACAAAAACAAACACACGCACAAACACAAACACACGCACACGCACAAACACACGCACACGCACAAACACAAACACACGCACATTGGCATGAAGTGTCTCTGACACCTGTCCCAGCCTCACCATATCATCACAGGAGAGAAACTCCCGGACTGCCTAAATTAGCTCGGTGGAATCATTAGCAGGTAACACACAGGGCTTCCTCTTCCTGTCAGCCTGGGGCAGATGGCCTCTAACAGCAGACACCAGGTCCACGGTGATACACAGGAAACTGTCATACAGCCACAGGAAGTTGACCTCAACCAGTTAGCCCTTGTTTCAACTCATCTGCAGATCCACCTACAGTGACCTACCCCAGCCGCTGACACATTTCACACACACGATAGGCATCTGAAATCATTTCACTATTCAAATAATCCCATGACATTTTATCGGATATCCAGATCATCGAAATACATGCAAAAACAAATAACTTGGTTTAAATTTGGGTACAGCCTGCCCTGCAGCCGGACAGGTCCGTGTGACACAGGGGAGGGGGTCGGTCCGTGTGACACAGGGGAGGGGGTTGGTACGTGTGACACGGGGGAGTGGGCCGGTCCGTGTGACACAAGAGAGGGGGCCAGTCTGTGTGACACAGGGGAGGGGGCCGGTCTGTGTGACACAGGGGAGGGGGAGTAGCGTTAACTCGGACTAGCTAGACAAACTTGTAGATGCCAGAGGATATTAATCATCCCATCTGGTTGTGCCGGTCTGCTTGCTAAGACAGCCAGCTAGCAAGGCTAGTTCTGCACTCCCAGTCCTCGTCTACAACAAGGCTAGTTCAGGCTGTGTTGCTGCTCTCCCCGTCCCCCTCTACAACAAGGCTAGTTCAGGCTGTGTTGCTGCTCTCCCCGTCCTCGTCTACAACAAGGCTAGTTCAGGCTGTGTTGCTGCTCTCCCCGTCCTCGTCTACAACAAGGCTAGTTCAGGCTGTGTTGCTGCTCTCCCCGTCCCCCTCTACAACAAGGCTAGTTCAGGCTGTGTTGCTGCTCTCCCCGTCCTCGTCTACAACAAGGCTAGTTCAGGCTGTGTTGCTGCTCTCCCCGTCCACAACAAGGCTAGTTCAGGCTGTGTTGCTGCTCTCCCCGTCCCCGTCTACAACAAGGCTAGTTCAGGCTGTGTTGCTGCTCTCCCCGTCCCCCTCTACAACAAGGCTAGTTCAGGCTGTGTTGCTGCTCTCCCCGTCCCCCTCTACAACAAGGCTAGTTCAGGCTGTGTTGCTGCTCTCCCCGTCCCCCTCTACAACTAGGCTAGTTCAGGCTGTGTTGCTACTCTCCCCGTCCCCCTCTACAACAAGGCTAGTTCAGGCTGTGTTGCTGCTCTCCCCGTCCCCGTCTACAACAAGGCTAGTTCAGGCTGTGTTGCTGCTCTCCATGTCCCCGTCTACAACAAGGCTAGTTCAGGCTGTGTTGCTGCTCTCCCCGTCCCCGTCTACAACAAGGCTAGTTCAGGCTGTGTTGCTGCTCTCCCCGTCCCCCTCTACAACAAGGCTAGTTCAGGCTGTGTTGCTGCTCTCCCCGTCCCCCTCTACAACAAGGCTAGTTCAGGCTGTGTTGCTGCTCTCCCCGTCCCCCTCTACAACAAGGCTAGTTCAGGCTGTGTTGCTGCTCTCCCCGTCCCCCTCTACAACAAGGCTAGTTCAGGCTGTGTTGCTGCTCTCCCCGTCCCCCTCTACAACAAGGCTAGTTCAGGCTGTGTTGCTGCTCTCCCCGTCCCCCTCTACAACAAGGCTAGTTCAGGCTGTGTTGCTGCTCTCCCCGTCCCCGTCTACAACAAGGCTAGTTCAGGCTGTGTTGCTGCTCTCCCCGTCTACAACAAGGCTAGTTCAGGCTGTGTTGCTGCTCTCCCCGTCCCCGTCTACAACAACTCCATTCAGATGAAACAACAGTCTACCTGTTGTCCAGTCCTTTTCATTAAGGTAATGTCATTCTGTCATTTTAATTCCATTTTGCATTGATTACAAATATCCCAGTTCACTGACTGTAGTGCCGCTTTGATTGGCCGACAACAACAAGCTCCACGCGTGTGGAGGCTATGACTGTAGTGCCGCTTTGATTGGCCGACAACAACAAGCTCCACGCGTGTGGAGGCTATGACTGTAGTGCCGCTTTGATTGGCCGACAACAACAAGCTCCACGCGTGTGGAGGCTATGACTGTAGTGCCGCTTTGATTGGCCGACAACAACAAGCTCCACGCGTGTGGAGGCTATGACTGTAGTGCCGCTTTGATTGGCCGACAACAACAAGCTCCACGCGTGTGGAGGCTATGACTGTAGTGCCGCTTTGATTGGCCGACAACAACAAGCTCCACGCGTGTGGAGGCTATGACTGTAGTGCCGCTTTGATTGGCCGACAACAACAAGCTCCACGCGTGTGGAGGCTATGACTGTAGTGCCGCTTTGATTGGCCGACAACAACAAGCTCCACGCGTGTGGAGGCTATGACTGTAGTGCCGCTTTGATTGGCCGACAACAACAAGCTCCACGCGTGTGGAGGCTATGACTGTAGTGCCGCTGTGATTGGCCGACAACAACAAGCTCCAGGCGTGTGGAGGCTATGACTGTAGTGCCGCTTTGATTGGCCGACAAGAACAAGCTCCACGCGTGTGGAGGCTATGACTGTAGTGCCGCTTTGATTGGCCGACAACAACAAGCTCCACGCGTGTGGAGGCTATGACTGTAGTGCCGCTTTGATTGGCCGACAACAACAAGCTCCACGCGTGTGGAGGCTATGACTGTAGTGCCGCTTTGATTGGCCGACAACAACAAGCTCCACGCGTGTGGAGGCTATGACTGTAGTGCCGCTTTGATTGGTCGACAACAACAAGCTCCACGCGTGTGGAGGCTATGACTGTAGTGCCGCTTTGATTGGCCGACAACAGCAAGCTCCACGCGTGTGGAGGCTATGACTGTAGTGCCGCTTTGATTGGCCGACAACAACAAGCTCCACGCGTGTGGAGGCTATGACTGTAGTGCCGCTTTGATTGGCCGACAACAACAAGCTCCACGCGTGTGGAGGCTATGACTGTAGTGCCGCTTTGATTGGCCGACAACAACAAGCTCCAGGCGTGTGGAGGCTATGACTGTAGTGCCGCTTTGATTGGCCGACAACAACAAGCTCCACGCGTGTGGAGGCTATGACTGTAGTGCCGCTTTGATTGGCCGACAACAACAAGCTCCACGCGTGTGGAGGCTATGACTGTAGTGCCGCTTTGATTGGCCGACAACAACAAGCTCCACGCGTGTGGAGGCTATGACTGTAGTGCCGCTTTGATTGGCCGACAACAACAAGCTCCACGCGTGTGGAGGCTATGACTGTAGTGCCGCTTTGATTGGCCGACAACAACAAGCTCCACGCGTGTGGAGGCTATGACTGTAGTGCCGCTTTGATTGGCCGACAACAACAAGCTCCAGGCGTGTGGAGGCTATGACTGTAGTGCCGCTTTGATTGGCCGACAACAACAAGCTCCACGCGTGTGGAGGCTATGACTGTAGTGCCGCTTTGATTGGCCGACAACAACAAGCTCCACGCGTGTGGAGGCTATGACTGTAGTGCCGCTTTGATTGGCCGACAACAACAAGCTCCACGCGTGTGGAGGCTATGACTGTAGTGCCGCTTTGATTGGCCGACAACAACAAGCTCCACGCGTGTGGAGGCTATGACTGTAGTGCCGCTTTGATTGGCCGACAACAACAAGCTCCAGGCGTGTGGAGGCTATGACTGTAGTGCCGCTTTGATTGGCCGACAACAACAAGCTCCACGCGTGTGGAGGCTATGACTGTAGTGCCGCTTTGATTGGCCGACAACAACAAGCTCCACGCGTGTGGAGGCTATGACTGTAGTGCCGCTTTGATTGGCCGACAACAACAAGCTCCACGCGTGTGGAGGCTATGACTGTAGTGCCGCTTTGATTGGCCGACAACAACAAGCTCCACGCGTGTGGAGGCTATGACTGTAGTGCCGCTTGATTGGCCGACAACAACAAGCTCCAGGCGTGTGGAGGCTATGACTGTAGTGCCGCTTTGATTGGCCGACAACAACAAGCTCCACGCGTGTGGAGGCTATGACTGTAGTGCCGCTTGATTGGCCGACAACAACAAGCTCCACGCGTGTGGAGGCTCTGACTGTAGTGCCGCTTTGATTGGCCGACAACAACAAGCTCCACGCGTGTGGAGGCTATGACTGTAGTGCCGCTTTGATTGGCCGACAACAACAAGCTCCAGGCGTGTGGAGGCTATGACTGTAGTGCCGCTTTGATTGGCCGACAACAACAAGCTCCACGCGTGTGGAGGCTATGACTGTAGTGCCGCTTTGATTGGCCGACAACAACAAGCTCCACGCGTGTGGAGGCTCTGACTGTAGTGCCGCTTTGATTGGCCGACAACAACAAGCTCCACGCGTGTGGAGGCTATGACTGTAGTGCCGCTTTGATTGGCCGACAACAACAAGCTCCACGCGTGTGGAGGCTATGACTGTAGTGCCGCTTTGATTGGCCGACAACAACAAGCTCCACGCGTGTGGAGGCTATGACTGTAGTGCCGCTTTGATTGGCCGACAACAACAAGCTCCACGCGTGTGGAGGCTATGACTGTAGTGCCGCTTTGATTGGCCGACAACAACAAGCTCCACGCGTGTGGAGGCTATGACTGTAGTGCCGCTTTGATTGGCCGACAACAACAAGCTCCAGGCGTGTGGAGGCTATGACTGTAGTGCCGCTTTGATTGGCCGACAACAACAAGCTCCACGCGTGTGGAGGCTATGACTGTAGTGCCGCTTTGATTGGCCGACAACAACAAGCTCCACGCGTGTGGAGGCTCTGACTGTAGTGCCGCTTTGATTGGCCGACAACAACAAGCTCCACGCGTGTGGAGGCTATGACTGTAGTGCCGCTTTGATTGGCCGACAACAACAAGCTCCAGGCGTGTGGAGGCTATGACTGTAGTGCCGCTTTGATTGGCCGACAACAACAAGCTCCACGCGTGTGGAGGCTATGACTGTAGTGCCGCTTTGATTGGCCGACAACAACAAGCTCCACGCGTGTGGAGGCTCTGACTGTAGTGCCGCTTGATTGGCCGACAACAACAAGCTCCACGCGTGTGGAGGCTATGACTGTAGTGCCGCTTTGATTGGCCGACAACAACAAGCTCCACGCGTGTGGAGGCTATGACTGTAGTGCCGCTTTGATTGGCCGACAACAACAAGCTCCACGCGTGTGGAGGCTATGACTGTAGTGCCGCTTTGATTGGCCGACAACAACAAGCTCCACGCGTGTGGAGGCTATGACTGTAGTGCCGCTTGATTGGCCGACAACAACAAGCTCCACGCGTGTGGAGGCTATGACTGTAGTGCCGCTTTGATTGGCCGACAACAACAAGCTCCACGCGTGTGGAGGCTATGACTGTAGTGCCGCTTTGATTGGCCGACAACAACAAGCAAGCTATGACCATTGGCGCGCTCCACGCGTGGAGGCTATGACTGTAGTGCCGCTTTGATTGGCCGACAACAACAAGCTCCACGCGTGTGGAGGCTATGACTGTAGTGCCGCTTTGATTGGCCGACAACAACAAGCTCCACGCGTGTGGAGGCTATGACTGTAGTGCCGCTTTGATTGGCCGACAACAACAAGCTCCACGCGTGTGGAGGCTATGACTGTAGTGCCGCTTTGATTGGCCGACAACAACAAGCTCCACGCGTGTGGAGGCTATGACTGTAGTGCCGCTTTGATTGGCCGACAACAACAAGCTCCACGCGTGTGGAGGCTATGACTGTAGTGCCGCTTGATTGGCCGACAACAACAAGCTCCACGCGTGTGGAGGCTATGACTGTAGTGCCGCTTTGATTGGCCGACAACAACAAGCTCCACGCGTGTGGAGGCTATGACTGTAGTGCCGCTTTGATTGGCCGACAACAACAAGCTCCACGCGTGTGGAGGCTATGACTGTAGTGCCGCTTTGATTGGCCGACAACAACAAGCTCCACGCGTGTGGAGGCTATGACTGTAGTGCCGCTTTGATTGGCCGACAACAACAAGCTCCACGCGTGTGGAGGCTATGACTGTAGTGCCGCTTTGATTGGCCGACAACAACAAGCTCCACGCGTGTGGAGGCTATGACTGTAGTGCCGCTTTGATTGGCCGACAACAACAAGCTCCACGCGTGTGGAGGCTATGACTGTAGTGCCGCTTTGATTGGCCGACAACAACAAGCTCCACGCGTGTGGAGGCTATGACTGTAGTGCCGCTTTGATTGGCCGACAACAACAAGCTCCACGCGTGTGGAGGCTATGACTGTAGTGCCGCTTGATTGGCCGACAACAACAAGCTCCACGCGTGTGGAGGCTATGACTGTAGTGCCGCTTTGATTGGCCGACAACAACAAGCTCCACGCGTGTGGAGGCTATGACTGTAGTGCCGCTTTGATTGGCCGACAACAACAAGCTCCACGCGTGTGGAGGCTATGACTGTAGTGCCGCTTTGATTGGCCGACAACAACAAGCTCCACGCGTGTGGAGGCTATGACTGTAGTGCCGCTTTGATTGGCCGACAACAACAAGCTCCACGCGTGTGGAGGCTATGACTGTAGTGCCGCTTTGATTGGCCGACAACAACAAGCTCCACGCGTGTGGAGGCTATGACTGTAGTGCCGCTTTGATTGGCCGACAACAACAAGCTCCACGCGTGTGGAGGCTATGACTGTAGTGCCGCTTTGATTGGCCGACAACAACAAGCTCCAGGCGTGTGGAGGCTATGACTGTAGTGCCGCTTTGATTGGCCGACAACAACAAGCTCCACGCGTGTGGAGGCTATGACTGTAGTGCCGCTTTGATTGGCCGACAACAACAAGCTCCACGCGTGTGGAGGCTATGACTGTAGTGCCGCTTTGATTGGCCGACAACAACAAGCTCCACGCGTGTGGAGGCTATGACTGTAGTGCCGCTTTGATTGGCCGACAACAACAAGCTCCACGCGTGTGGAGGCTATGACTGTAGTGCCGCTTTGATTGGCCGACAACAACAAGCTCCACGCGTGTGGAGGCTATGACTGTAGTGCCGCTTTGATTGGCCGACAACAACAAGCTCCACGCGTGTGGAGGCTATGACTGTAGTGCCGCTTTGATTGGCCGACAACAACAAGCTCCAGGCGTGTGGAGGCTATGACTGTAGTGCCGCTTTGATTGGCCGACAACAACAAGCTCCACGCGTGTGGAGGCTATGACTGTAGTGCCGCTTTGATTGGCCGACAACAACAAGCTCCACGCGTGTGGAGGCTATGACTGTAGTGCCGCTTTGATTGGCCGACAACAACAAGCTCCAGGCGTGTGGAGTCTATGACTGTAGTGCCGCTTTGATTGGCCGACAACAACAAGCTCCACGCGTGTGGAGGCTATGACTGTAGTGCCGCTTTGATTGGCCGACAACAACAAGCTCCACGCGTGTGGAGGCTCTGACTGTAGTGCCGCTTTGATTGGCCGACAACAACAAGCTCCACGCGTGTGGAGGCTATGACTGTAGTGCCGCTTTGATTGGCCGACAACAACAAGCTCCAGGCGTGTGGAGGCTATGACTGTAGTGCTGCTTTGATTGGCCGACAACAACAAGCTCCACACGTGTGGAGGCTATGACTGTAGTGCCGCTTTGATTGGCCGACAACAACAAGCTCCACGCGTGTGGAGGCTCTGACTGTAGTGCCGCTTTGATTGGCCGACAACAACAAGCTCCACGCGTGTGGAGGCTATGACTGTAGTGCCGCTTTGATTGGCCGACAACAACAAGCTCCACGCGTGTGGAGGCTATGACTGTAGTGCCGCTTTGATTGGCCGACAACAACAAGCTCCACGCGTGTGGAGGCTATGACTGTAGTGCCGCTTTGATTGGCCGACAACAACAAGCTCCACGCGTGTGGAGGCTATGACTGTAGTGCCGCTTTGATTGGCCGACAACAACAAGCTCCAGGCGTGTGGAGGCTATGACTGTAGTGCCGCTTTGATTGGCCGACAACAACAAGCTCCACGCGTGTGGAGGCTATGACTGTAGTGCCGCTTTGATTGGCCGACAACAACAAGCTCCACGCGTGTGGAGGCTCTGACTGTAGTGCCGCTTTGATTGGCCGACAACAACAAGCTCCACGCGTGTGGAGGCTATGACTGTAGTGCCGCTTTGATTGGCCGACAACAACAAGCTCCAGGCGTGTGGAGGCTATGACTGTAGTGCCGCTTTGATTGGCCGACAACAACAAGCTCCACGCGTGTGGAGGCTATGACTGTAGTGCCGCTTTGATTGGCCGACAACAACAAGCTCCAGGCGTGTGGAGGCTCTGACTGTTGTGCCGCTTTGATTGGCCGACAACAACAAGCTCCACGCGTGTGGAGGCTATGACTGTAGTGCCGCTTTGATTGGCCGACAACAACAAGCTCCAGGCGTGTGGAGGCTATGACTGTAGTGCCGCTGTGATTGGCCGACAACAACAAGCTCCAGGCGTGTGGAGGCTCTGACTGTAGTGCCGCTGTGATTGGCCGACAACAACAAGCTCCAGGCGTGTGGAGGCTATGACTGTAGTGCCGCTGTGATTGGCCGACAACAACAAGCTCCAGGCGTGTGGAGGCTCTGACTGTAGTGCCGCTTTGATTGGCCGACAACAACAAGCTCCACGCGTGTGGAGGCTATGACTGTAGTGCCGCTTTGATTGGCCGACAACAACAAGCTCCAGGCGTGTGGAGGCTATGACTGTAGTGCCGCTGTGATTGGCCGACAACAACAAGCTCCAGGCGTGTGGAGGCTATGACTGTAGTGCCGCTTTGATTGGCCGACAACAACAAGCTCCAGGCGTGTGGAGCCTCTGTATGGTACGTCTGTTTATTGGCCGACAACAACAAGCTCCAGGCGTGTGGAGGCTCTGTATGGTGTCTGTCTGTTTATTGGCCGACAACAACAAGCTCCAGGCGTGTGGAGCCTCTGTATGGTACGTCTGTTTATTGGCCGACAACAACAAGCTCCAGGCGTGTGGAGCCTCTGTATGGTACGTCTGTTTATTGGCCGACAACAACAAGCTCCAGGCGTGTGGAGCCTCTGTATGGTACGTCTGTTTATTGGCCGACAACAACAAGCTCCAGGCGTGTGGAGCCTCTGTATGGTACGTCTGTTTATTGGCCGACAACAACAAGCTCCAGGCGTGTGGAGCCTCTGTATGGTACGTCTGTTTATTGGCCGACAACAACAAGCTCCAGGCGTGTGGAGCCTCTGTATGGTACGTCTGTTTATTGGCCGACAACAACAAGCTCCAGGCGTGTGGAGCCTCTGTATGGTGTCTGTCTGTTTATTGGGGCGCATGGAAGAAAAAATAATAATACAAACAAAATACATTCAAAAGTTTGTTGATTTATTAAATTAAGAATTTCAAATGTCATGGTATGTTGTAATTGATAAAATAGGCCTATAATATACATTTATTCAGAAAAAGTAGTCGACTAATCGAACACTAACGTCCGTTCAGATATTCGAATAAAGAATCATCTGAATAACCACACCCATCCCTATACGCCTCTCTAACACAGTATTCTGAGGCCTGACTATTTCTAGCAAACATTGCCATGGTGGAAATGACGAAGACCCTCATCAGGATAAAACTCAGGCACTATAACCCTTCCCTAAACCCAGGCACTATAACCCTTCCCTAAACCCAGGCACTATAACCCTTCCCTAAACCCAGGCACTATAACCCTTCCCTAAACCCAGGCACTATAACCCTTCCCTAAACCCAGGCACTATAACCCTTCCCTAAACCCAGGCACTATAACCCTTCCCTAAACCCAGGCACTATAACCCTTCCCTAAACCCAGGCACTATAACCCTTCCCTAAACCCAGGCACTATAACCCTTCCCTAAACCCAGGCACTATAACCCTTCCCTAAACCCAGGCACTATAACCCTTCCCTAAACCCAGGCACTATAACCCTTCCCTAAACCCAGGCACTATAACCCTTCCCTAAACCCAGGCACTATAACCCTTCCCTAAACCCAGGCACTATAACCCTTCCCTAAACCCAGGCACTATAACCCTTCCCTAAACCCAGGCACTATAACCCTTCCCTAAACCCAGGCACTATAACCCTTCCCTAAACCCAGGCACTATAACCCTTCCCTAAACCCAGGCACTATAACCCTTCCCTAAACCCAGGCACTATAACCCTTCCCTAAACCCAGGCACCATAACCCTTCCCTAAACCCAGGCACCATAACCCTTCCCTAAACCCAGGCACTATAACCATTCCCTAAACCCAGGCACTATAACCCTTCCCTAAGCCCAGGCACTATAACCCTTCCCTAAACCCAGGCACTATAACCCTTCCCTAAACCCAGGCACTATAACCCTTCCCTAAACCCAGGCACTATAACCCTTCCCTAAACCCAAATACTATAACCCTTCCCTAAACCCAGGCACTATAACCCTTCCCTAAACCCAGGCACTATAACCCTTCCCTAAACCCAGGCACTATAACCCTTCCCTAAACCCAGGCACTATAACCCTTCCCTAAACCCAGGCACTATAACCCTTCCCTAAACCCAGGCACCATAACCCTTCCCTAAACCCAGGCACTATAACCCTTCCCTAAACCCAGGCACTATAACCCTTCCCTAAACCCAGGCACTATAACCCTTCCCTAAACCCAGGCACTATAACCCTTCCCTAAAGCTGTCCTCTGCCCCACACTCTTCTCAATTTACATCAACAACACAGCTCAGGCAGTAGGAAGCTCTCTCATCCATTTATATGCAGATGATACAGTCTTATACTCAGCTGGTGCCTCCCCGGATTGTGTGTTAAACGTTCTACAACAAAACTTTCTTAGTGTACAACATGCTTTCTCTACCCTTGTTCTAAGCTTGTTCTGAATACCTCCAAATCAAATTATGTGATGTGGTTTGGTAAGAAGAATGCCCCTCCTCCCACAGGTGTGATTACTACCTCTGAGGGTTTAGAGCTTGAGGTAGTCAGCACCCTACTAGAGCTGGCCCGCCGGTATTATACAGCGCATTCACCACTAATACTACGAATCCCTGGCCCGCCGGTATTATACAGCGCATTCACCACTAATACTACGAATCCCATAATGCTCTGCTGTTTTCGCGCGCCAATCAGGACAGGACCCAGAAACGCTCTCTCCTCTGTGACAGTAGTCATAGCAACATAGACGCTACAACTGTCAGCGAGCTAACCCTTCCCAGAAATGGCAAAAAGAAAGGCAGAAAACAGGAGCTTTCTGGACAAGTGGGAGGCAGAATATCTGTTTACATATGTAAAAGACAAACCTGTTTGTCTTGTTTGTGGAGTCAACGTGGCTGTAAGTAAGGAGTACAACATTAGACGACACTATGAAACGAAACACCATGACAAATACAAGGACCTGGACATGACTCAAAGGAGCCAGAAAGTAGAGGAGATGAAAATAAGTTTGGTTTCACAACAGAATATGTTTAAAAAAGCCACATCACAAAGCGAGGCTGCTGTAAAGGCTAGTTATATAGTGGCAGCAGAGATCGCAAAATCAGCCCGGCCCTTTAATGAGGGAGAGTTCATGAAAAAGTGCATGATGAAGGTTTGTGACCTCGTATGCCCAGAGAAAAAACAAGCATTTTCAAACGTGAGCCTGAGCAGGAACACAGTAGCTGATCGCACATGTGATCTTGCCACCAATCTGTATGACCAGCTGATGGAAAAGGGAAAATATTTTGTTGCGTTCTCCCTCGCTGTGGATGAGAGCTGCGACGCATCTGATACTGCTCAGCTGTCAGTCTTCATCCGTGGAGTGGACTCAAATCTGTGTGTTACGGAGGAGCTTTTAGGATTCAAATCAATGCATGGCACAACCACAGGAAAGGAAATATTTGAGGAGGTTTCCAAATGTGTAACTGAAATAAAGCTGCCGTGGGATAAACTCGTTGGATTAACGACAGATGTTGCGCCAGCGATGTGCGGTAAAAAGAGTGGACTGGTGGGCATGGTTCGGGAGAAGATGCGGGAAGAGAACTGTGCAGGTGAGCTAACTGTTTACCACTGCATCATACATCAGGAAGCACTGTGTGCCAAAGCCCTAAAGATGGAACATGTTATGACCACAGTAACACAGGTAGTTAACTTTATAAGAGCCAAAGGTCTAAATCACCGCCAGTTTAAATCTTTTCTGGAGGAGTATGGTTCGGAATACGCAGACGTGCCGTATCACACAGAGGTGAGATGGCTAAGCAGAGGAAAAGTACTGAACAGATGTTTCGAGCTGCGTGAGGAAATATGTCAATTCCTGGAAACCAAAGGGAAGGATACAGCAGAGCTCCGGGAGCAAAGGTTCCTGTGTGAGCTGGCCTTTCTCTGTGACATCTCGAGCCATCTCGATGTGCTGAACCTGCAGCTTCAGGGGTGGGGGCGCATCATCACAGACATGTACGCTGCAGTGAGGGCCTTCAAAACTAAACTGTGCCTGTGGGAGAATCAGATGCTGCAAGGAAACCCTTGCCATTTTCCCTGCTGCCAATCCATAAAAGCGCAGATCTCTACCGCCGTGTTCCCATGCGCACAGTTTGCTGAAAAACTCAGTGTTCTCGCCGCTGAGTTTAGCCGGCGATTTGCCGACTTCGATGCCCAGAAATGCAAGTTTGAACTGCTTAGTAATCCCTTCGCAGTTGATGTGGAAAATGCACCAACCAACATCCAAATGGAGCTGATTGAACTCCAGTGCAACGACACGCTGAAGTCAAAGTATGATGCTGTGGGCGCCGCACAGTTTCCACGGTTCATCCCTGACACAATGCCTCAGCTCCGCACCCAAGCTGCTCAGATGCTCTCCATGTTCGGCAGCACTTATCTATGTCGAGCAACTTTTCTCCTCGATGAAGATGACCAAAACAACTCACAGGAGACGTCTGACTGATGAACATCTTCGCTCGATACTGAGGATTTCTTCAGCTCAGAGCTTGAGCCCAGACATTGATGAACTAGCATCCAAGAAGAGATGCCAGGTATCTGGCTTGGGCACATCAGATTAGACCAGTGTGCAATAATTAACGTTTTCTTTATGCACTTTTTCTTGCTACAAGGCATGGGCTTGAATGGTTGATTGATTTATTATCATTTTATTTGTAAAATTATTAGCCAGTGGAAAAAGTTTATTTTGGTATTTAAATCAGAAGGCTGCAAATAGAAAAGAGGCATACAATTTTTATTTAAATTTTATTTATTTAATAAATGAATGCCATTGATGTGTTTTTTCATTTGAAATTCGATGTTGCATGTCTCCACTATTAAATGATATATTGTATGGTAATAAGCGATGCTTGTTCCATATTCAATGTTAAAGCAAAACTTGTTTGGGTCCATATTAAAAGGTTAATTTGTTCAACGTTGCCCGTGACTTTGTTCAGGTTTTACATTTTGGCCCACTGGGTATTTGAGTTTGACACCCCTGACCTACACGGTCCTGACAAGAGACTCAAACACCACTAACCTCCTTTACCACCTACATGGTCCTGACAACAGGCTCTATCACCACTAACCTCCTTTACCACCTACATGGTCCTGACAACAGGCTCTATCACCACTAACCTCCTTTACCACCTACATGGTCCTGACAACAGACTCAAACACCACTAACCTCCTTTACCACCTACATGGTCCTGACAAGAGACTCAAACACCACTAACCTCCTTTACCACCTACATGGTCCTGACAACAGGCTCTATCACCACTAACCTCCTTTACCACCTACATGGTCCTGACAACAGGCTCTATCACCACTAACCTCCTTTACCACCTACATGGTCCTGACAACAGGCTCTATCACCACTAACCTCCTTTACCACCTACATGGTCCCGACAACAGGCTCTATCACCACTAACCTCCTTTACCACCTACATGGTCCCGACAACAGGCTCTATCACCACTAACCTCCTTTACCACCTACATGGTCCTGACAAGAGACTCAAACACCACTAACCTCCTTTACCACCTACATGGTCCTGACAACAGGCTCTATCACCACTAACCTCCTTTACCACCTACATGGTCCTGACAACAGGCTCTATCACCACTAACCTCCTTTACCACCTACATGGTCCCGACAACAGCTCTATCACCACTAACCTCCTTTACCACCTACATGGTCCTGACAACAGGCTCTATCACCACTAACCTCCTTTACCACCTACATGGTCCTGACAACAGGCTCTATCACCACTAACCTCCTTTACCACCTACATGGTCCTGACAACAGGCTCTATCACCACTAACCTCCTTTACCACCTACATGGTCCTGACAACAGGCTCTATCACCACTAACCTCCTTTACCACCTACATGGTCCTGACAACAGGCTCTATCACCACTAACCTCCTTTACCACCTACATGGTCCTGACAACAGGCTCAAACACCACTAACCTCCTTTACCACCTACATGGTCCTGACAACAGGCTCTATCACCACTAACCTCCTTTACCACCTACATGGTCCCGACAACAGGCTCTATCACCACTAACCTCCTTTACCACCTACACGGTCCTGACAACAGGCTCTATCACCACTAACCTCCTTTACCACCTACATGGTCCTGACAACAGGCTCTATCACCACTAACCTCCTTTACCACCTACATGGTCCTGACAACAGGCTCTATCACCACTAACCTCCTTTACCACCTACATGGTCCTGACAACAGACTCTATCACCACTAACCTCCTTTACCACCTACATGGTCCTGACAACAGGCTCTATCACCACTAACCTCCTTTACCACCTACATGGTCCTGACAACAGGCTCTATCACCACTAACCTCCTTTACCACCTACACAGTCCTGACAACAGACTCTATCACCACTAACCTCCTTTACCACCTACATGGTCCTGACAACAGGCTCTATCACCACTAACCTCCTTTACCACCTACACAAGAATCATGTGAAACAGTACGGAGAGAGTCTACGGGTGAGACCCAAAACAGTACAGTCGAGTGCTCAAAACAAACCCCCGACTCAGACGTTGCAGGAGGCTGGCCTGCGGCACAACATATGGCAAAGAACCATGAAGATGGAAGGAGATAACAGCTGCTGTTACAACTAACATCTGCAAAGACATGGCCCCAATTTACACTGTCGGGAAACAGGGGTTTCGTGAGTTGGTGCTAACACTCGACCCAAGGTACCAAATGCAAATTGACATGTGTATTAATGCCAAAATAACATGCAAAACAGGCAAGCCCCCCTAAAAGATACATATTTTAGGCCTATATTTATTTTGTTTGAAACTATAGTTGAAGTGTTTTCCATTTACCTTTTTAGGTTCTATACATTAACAGTTTATATTTTGTTACGTGCTTAATTGAACATTTGCACAGGTTCTAAATAAAATAAATAATCAAATATGACTAAACACCTTTTAATTTGTTCAGTTAATTAAAACTGTAATAAGAAATAGGCCTTTAGATAAACTATTTATTCATTGAATTGACAAACCAATGTGTATATGGTGATATGTATCGTTATCGGAGATCCCAAGTGGTGCAGCGGTCTAAGACACTGCATCCCAGTGCAAGAGGTGTCACTACAGGACCTGGTTCGAATCCAGGCTACATCACATCCGGCTGTGATTGGGAGTCCCATTGGGCCAAACACAACCCACTGTCGTCTGGGTTTGGCTGGGGTAGGCCGTCATTGTAAATAAGAATATATATAGGGAGATGAGATTTTGGCCATAACGCCCGGCCCTAGTTGCATGCTGTGTTGTCATGTGTTGCTAGGTTGTTATCTTAGGTCTTGCTTTTATGTAGTGTCTCTTGTCGTAATGTGTGTTTAGTCCTATATTTTGATTTGATTTATTTCGAATCCCAGGCCCCTGTCCCTGCAGGAGGCCTTTTGGAAGGTCGTCATCGTAAATAAGAATTTGTTCTTAAATGACTTGCCTAGTTAAATAAAGGTTAAATAAATAATATAAAGATGTCCCCTGCCCCTCCTAACGATGTCCCCTGCCCCTCCTAACGATGTCCCCTGCCCCTCCTAACGATGTCCCCTGCCTCTCCTAACGATGTCCCCTGCCCCTCCTAACGATGTCCCCTGCCCCTCCTAAAGCTGTCCCCTGCCTCTCCTAAAGCTGTCCCCTGCCTCTCCTAAAGCTGTCCCCTGCCCCTCCTAAAGCTGTCCCCTGCCTCTCCTAAAGCTGTCCCCTGCCCCTCCTAAAGCTGTACCCTGTCCCTCCTCAAGATGTACCCTGCCCCTCCTAAAGCTGTCCCCTGCCCCTCCTAAAGCTGTCCCCTGCCCCTCCTAAAGCCTTCCCCTGCCCCTCCTAAAGCTGTCCCCTGCCCCTCCTAAAGATGTCCTCTGCCCCTCCTAAAGCTGTCCCCTGCCCCTCCTAAAGCTGTCCACTGCCCCTCCTAAAGCTGTCCCCTGCCTCTCCTAAAGATGTCCCCTGCCCCTCCTAAAGCTGTCCCCTGCCCCTCCTAAAGCTGTCCCCTGCCCCTCCTAAAGCTGTCCCCTGCCTCTCCTAAAGCTGTCCCCTGCCCCTCCTAAAGCTGTACCCTGTCCCTCCTCAAGATGTCCCCTGCCCCTCCTAAAGCTGTCCCCTGCCTCTCCTAAAGCTGTCCCCTGCCCCTCCTAAAGCTGTCCCCTGCCCCTCCTAAAGATGTCCCCTGCCCCTCCTAAAGATGTCCCCTGCCCCTCCTAAAGATGTTCCCTGACCTCTGGCCTGCCAGGACACACCAGTTACCAGGTTCAGATCACACACACTGTACTGGAGGACACTGCTGCAGGGGACGGTCTGACTGACCCAGATAAACACCAATCAGAGAGGAGACTGTGCTGCAGGGGACGGTCTGATTGACCCAGATAAACACCAGTCAGAGAGAACACTGTGGTGAAGAACAGGGGGAAGGGGTGATGAGGGAAGAGGAAGGAGAGGAGAGGGTGGAGGACAAGGTTTCCACTGGAGCCAGAGAGAGAGAGAGCCCAGAACAGAGAAGAGCTAATGGTTAGAGGTCAATTTGTTTTGTTTTGTTTGTTTGAGTGCATGGAGAAGAGGCATTAATTCTGTTGAACCAGGGAGAGAAGACTGGTGGATCGAGACAGGTTTAAACATCCTGTTCAACCAGAGAGAGAAGACTGGTGGATCGAGGCAGGTTTAAACATCCTGTTCAACCAGAGAGAGAAGACTGGTGGATCGAGGCAGGTTTAAACATCCTGTTCAACCAGAGAGAGAAGACTGGTGGATCGAGGCAGGTTTAAACATCCTGTTCAACCAGAGAGAGAAGACTGGTGGATCGAGGCAGGTTTAAACATCCTGTTCAACCAGAGAGAGAAGACTGGTGGATCGAGGCAGGTTTAAACATCCTGTTCAACCAGAGAGAGAAGACTGGTGGATCGAGGCAGGTTTAAACATCCTGTTCAACCAGAGAGAGAAGACTGGTGGATCGAGGCAGGTTTAAACATCCTGTTCAACCAGAGAGAGGAGACTGGTGGATCGAGGCAGGTTTAAACATCCTGTTCAACCAGAGAGAGAAGACTGGTGGATCGAGGCAGGTTTAAACATCCTGTTCAACCAGAGAGAGAAGACTGGTGGATCGAGGCAGGTTTAAACATCCTGTTCAACCAGAGAGAGAAGACTGGTGGATCGAGGCAGGTTTAAACATCCTGTTCAACCAGAGAGAGAAGACTGGTGGATCGAGGCAGGTTTAAACATCCTGTTCAACCAGAGAGAAGACTGGTGGATTACTTGTGTTTCTCTCAGTCACCTTCCTCTAGACCAGGGGTGTCAAACTCATTCCATGAAGGGCCTAGTGTCTGATAGTCTTTCCTTTCAATTAAGACCTAGAACACCTGGTGAGGGGAGTTCCTTACCAATTAGTGACATTAATTAATCAATCAAGTCCAATGGAGGAGTGAAAACCTGCAGGCACTCGGTCCTCCATAGAATGAGTTTGACACCTGTGCTCTAGATCCTTCAAACGCAACTCTGGACCACCAAGCCAGTTCCACTGCATTGTTTCATTGTTCCCCTCTAACCAGGGACTGATTTACACCTGGGACACCAGGTTCCCCTCTAACCAGGGACTGATTTACACCTGGGACACCAGGTTCCCCTCTAACCAGGGACTGATTTAGACCTGGGACACCAGGTTCCCCTCTAATCAGGGACTGATTTAGACCTGGGACACCAGGTTCCCCTCTAACCAGGGACTGATTTAGACCTGGGACACCAGGTTCCCCTCTAACCAGGGACTGATTTACACCTGGGACACCAGGTTCCCCTCTAATCAGGGACTGATTTAGACCTGGGACACCAGGTTCCCCTCTAATCAGGGACTGATTTAGACCTGGGACACCAGGTTTCCCTCTAATCAGGGACTGATTTAGACCTGGGACACCAGGTTTCCCTCTAATCAGGGACTGATTTAGACCTGGGACACCATGTTCCCCTCTAACCAGGGACTTATTTAGACCTGGGACACCAGGTTCCCCTCTAATCAGGGACTGATTTAGACCTGGGACACCAGGTTCCCCTCTAATCAGGGACTGATTTAAACCTGGGTTACCAGGTGGGTGCAATTATCAGGTAGAACAGAGAAGCAGCAGGCTCTGGACCTCGTAGGGTAAGAGGTGAATAACCACGTTCCAGACACTCAACACACCTGATACGTGAGATCTGCACGTGATGATGATGTCCATCTCCTCTCCCACATTACCCAACCTGCCCTTCTCTCTCCGTGTCTTTAGATAATCATCTGACACCCAGGGCTATGCAGTTTTAATAAAGGTTCTGTACTGATGTCCTCCAAATACTAATGTGGTGGGGTTACCTGTTGGGTGGGGTTACCTGTTGGGTGGGGTTACCTGTAGGGTGGGGTTACCTGTAGGGTGGGGTTACCTGTCGGGTGGGGTTACCTGTTGGGTGGGGTTACCTGTAGGGTGGGGTTACCTGTAGGGTGGGGTTACCTGTCGGGTGGGGTTAACTGTAGGGTGGGGTTACCTGTAGGGTGGGGTTACCTGTCGGGTGGGGTTACCTGTAGGGTGGGGTTACCTGTTGGGGTTACCTGTAGGGTGCGGGGCGTTACCTGTCGTATGGGGGGAGGGTTACCTGTCGTATGGGGGGTTACCTGTCGGGTGTGGGGGGTTACCTGTCGGGTGGGGGGTTACCTGTCAGGTGGGGTTACCTGTCGGGTGGGGGGGTTACCTGTCGTATGGGGGAGGGGGTTACCTGTGTCACACACAAGTTCGGACCTCAGGAATGAGAGGGGGATGGGAAGATCACACCCACACAGAAACAGACATGCGCACACACAAGGAAAACAGACACACACACACCCACACAGAAACAGACATGCGCACACACAAGGAAACAGACACACACACACCCACACAGAAACAGACATGCGCACACACAAGGAAACAGACACACACACACCCACACAGAAACAGACATGCGCACACACAAGGAAAACAGACACACACACACCCACACAGAAACAGACATGCGCACACACAAGGAAACAGACACACACACACCCACACAGAAACAGACATGCGCACACACAAGGAAACAGACACACACACACCCACACAGAAACAGACATGCGCACACACAAGGAAAACAGACACACACACACCCACACAGAAACAGACATGCGCACACTCAAGGAAACAGACACACACACACCCACACAGAAACAGACATGCACACACACAAGAAAAACAGACACACACACACACCCACACAGAAACAGACATGCGCACACTCAAGGAAACAGACACACACACACCCACACAGAAACAGACATGCACACAGCCACCAGCATGAGCTAACCCAGGAGACAGACATGAACACACTGTTCCAGAGAAACAGAGGGTTGTGTGTGTTTATGAGAGAGCACTCAGCCACAGCTCTCTCTCACACACACACACACACACACACACACACACACACACACACACACACACACACACACACACACACACACACACACACACACACACACACACACACACACACACACACACACACACACACACACACACAAACACAGGTCACTCACACACACACAGGTCTCTCACACACATACAGGTCTCTCACACACACACA
>NC_060185.1:10718969-10766469 GCF_021184085.1 Oncorhynchus gorbuscha | reverse complement strand
ACACACACAACGCACGCACACACAACGCATGCACACACACACACACAACGCACGCACACACACACACAACGCACGCATACACACACACACACACACAATGCACGCACGCACACACACACAACGCATGCACACACACACACACACACAACGCACGCACACACAACGCATGCACACACACACACACAACGCACGCACACACACACACATGCACACACACACACACAACGCACGCACACACACACACATGCACACACACACACACAACGCACGCACACACACACACATGCACACACACACACACAACGCACGCACACACACACACATGCACACACACACACACACAACGCACGCACACACACACACATGCACACACACACATGCACACACACACACACAATGCACGCACGCACACACACACAACGCATGCACACACACACACACAACGCACGCACACACAACGCACGAACACACACACACACACACACACACACACACACACACACACACACACACACACACACACACACACACACCACACACACACACACACACACACACACACACACACTGTTACCTCTTGTCTTTTCCGCTCCTCCTGGCTGAGTTTATCAGAAACGCCACTCTTCTTTACCTGCAGGACAAACACAGGTTAGAACACAGGTTTCAGTAATAACATCAGGAAGAAAACACACACGCACACACACACACAATGCACGCACACACACACGCACACACTACACACACACACACACACACTACACACACGCACGCACGCACGCACGCACGCACGCACACACACACACACACACACACACACACACACACACACACACACACACACACACACACACACACACACACACACACACACACACACACACACACACACACACACACACACACACACACACACACACACACACACACACACACACGCGTCTACTGGCTATATTTGCCAACTGTTAGCAAAACAAAACAGTCACACAACTTTAGGAATGAAAGGAATTGTTTAGAGGTGAGGCATACCTCTGTATCCATCACAGTGTAAACTCTCAGGTGTCTGCTTTTAGAGGAATTAGGGCTAATGTGTGTTCAGCTGTCTGTGGCAGCACACACACATTTTCTGTCTGTGAAAGCAGCAAGACAGACACACACTGTTCATGACTCCACCACAGGAGTAGTTCTCATAACAGACCTGTAGACCTGTAGGAACTGAATAAAGACCTGTAGACCTGTAGGAACTGAATAAAGACCTGTAGACCTGTAGGAGCTGAATAAAGACCTGTAGACCTGTAGGAGCTGAATAAAGACCTGTAGACCCGTAGGAACTGAATAAAGACCTGTAGACCTGTAGGAACTGAATAAAGACCTGTAGACCTGTAGGAACTGAATAAAGACCTGTAGACCTGTAGGAGCTGAATAAAGACCTGTAGACCTGTAGGAGCTGAATAAAGACCTGTAGACCTGTAGGAACTGAATAAAGACCTGTAGACCTGTAGGAGCTGAATAAAGACCTGTAGACCTGTAGGAACTGAATAAAGACCTGTAGACCTGTAGGAGCTGAATAAAGACCTGTAGACCTGTAGGAGCTGAATAAAGACCTGTAGACCTGTAGGAGCTGAATAAAGACCTGTAGACCTGTAGGAGCTGAATAAAGACCTGTAGACCTGTAGGAGCTGAATAAAGACCTGTAGACCTGTAGGAGCTGAATAAAGACCTGTAGACCTGTAGGAGCTGAATAAAGACCTGTAGACCTGTAGGAACTGAATAAAGACCTGTAGACCTGTAGGAGCTGAATAAAGACCTGTATACCTGTAGGAACTGAATAAAGACCTGTAGACCTATAGGAGCTGAATAAAGACCTGTAGACCTGTAGGAGCTGAATAAAGACCTGTAGACCTGTAGGAACTGAATAAAGACCTGTAGACCTGTAGGAACTGAATAAAGACCTGTAGACCTGTAGGAGCTGAATAAAGACCTGTAGACCTGTAGGAGCTGAATAAAGACCTGTAGACCTGTAGGAACTGAATAAAGACCTGTAGACCTGTAGGAACTGAATAAAGACCTGTAGACCTGTAGGAGCTGAATAAAGACCTGTAGACCTGAATAGGAACTGAATAAAGACCTGTAGACCTGTAGGAGCTGAATAAAGACCTGTAGACCTGTAGGAGCTGAATAAAGACCTGTAGACCTGTAGGAACTGAATAAAGACCTGTAGACCTGTAGGAGCTGAATAAAGACCTGTAGACCTGTAGGAACTGAATAAAGACCTGTAGACCTGTAGGAGCTGAATAAAGACCTGTAGACCTGTAGGAGCTGAATAAAGACCTGTAGACCTGTAGGAACTGAATAAAGACCTGTAGACCTGTAGGAGCTGAATAAAGACCTGTAGACCTGTAGGAACTGAATAAAGACCTGTAGACCTGTAGGAGCTGAATAAAGACCTGTAGACCTGTAGGAGCTGAATAAAGACCTGTAGACCTGTAGGAACTGAATAAAGACCTGTAGACCTGTAGGAGCTGAATAAAGACCTGTAGACCTATAGGAGCTGAATAAAGACCTGTAGACCCGTAGGAGCTGAATAAAGACCTGTAGACCTATAGGAGCTGAATAAAGACCTGTAGACCCGTAGGAGCTGAATAAAGACATGTAGGAGCTGAATAAATACCTGTAGGAGCTGAATGAAGACCTGTAGACCCATAGGAGCTGAGTGGCGTTTCTGATAAACTCAGCCAGGAGGAGCGGAAAAGACAAGACCTGTAGGCAGCATTAGAGCCAACATGTCTCCATCGCCCACTGCTCCAATCCCTGCTTCCTACCAATACTTCTCCATACCGGGTCCTTTGTCATCTTCCCCAATAACCCTTCCACTCCTACATAAATCAATCATTACAAGCAACCTGAATGAGAGAGAGCTGGAAATATTTTTCAAATACATTGAGAAACTATTGTAATTCAGGAATTGAGGAATTGAGGAATTATTGTAATTCAGGAATTGAGGAACTATTGTAATTCAGGAACTATTGTAATTCAGGAATTGAGGATCTATTGTAATTTAGGAATTGAAGAACTACTGTAATTCAGGAATTGAGGATATAATGTAATTTAGGAATTGAGGATCTATTGTAATTTAGGAATTGAAGAACTATTGTAATTTAGGAATTGAGGAACTATTGTAATTTAGGAATTGAAGAACTATTGTAATTTAGGAATTGAAGAACTATTGTAATTTAGGAATTGAGGAACTATTGTAATTTAGGAATTGAGGAACTATTGTAATTCAGGAATTGAGGATCTATTGTAATTTAGGAATTGAAGAACTACTGTAATTCAGGGATTGAGGATCTAATGTAATTTAGGAATTGAGGATCTATTGTAATTTAGGAATTGAAGAACTATTGTAATTTAGGAATTGAGGAACTATTGTAATTTAGGAATTGAAGAACTATTGTAATTTAGGAATTGAAGAACTATTGTAATTTAGGAATTGAAGAACTATTGTAATTTAGGAATTGAGGAACTATTGTAATTCAGGAATTGAGGAACTATTGTAATTTAGGAATTGGGGAACTATTGTAATTCAGGAATTGAAGAACTATTGTAATTCAGGAATTGAGGAACTATTGTAATTTAGGAATTGAGGAACTATTGTAATTTAGGAATTGAGGAACTATTGTAATTCAGGAATTGAAGAACTATTGTAATTCAGGAATTGAAGAACTATTGTATACAGTACCAGTCAGTAGTTTGGACACACCTACTCATTCAAGGGTTGCTCTTTATTTTTACTATGTTCTACATTGTAGAATAATAGTGAAGACATCAAAACTATGAAATAACACATATGTAATCATGTAGCAACCAAAAAAAGTGTTTTAAAAAATCTCTCAACCATCTTCATGAGGTAGTCACCTGGAATGGTGTGAATTTCTTTCATTCTTAATGCGTTTTAGCCAATCAGTTGTGTTGTGACAAGGTAGGTGTGGTATACAGAAGATGGTCTATTACTAAATAGGGCTAAGTCCATATTATTGCAAGAACAGCTCAAAAAAGAAAAGAGAAACAACAGTCCATCATTACTTTAAGGCATGGTCAGAAAATATGGTCAGAAAATTTTCTTCAAGTGCAGTCGCAAAAACCATCAAGCGCTATGATGAAACTGGCTCTCATGAGGACCAACACTGGAAAGGAAGACCCAGAGTTACCTCTGCTGCAGAGGAGAAGTTAGAGTTACCTGTCTCTCATGAGGACCAACACTGGAAAGGAAGACCCAGAGTTACCTCTGCTGCAGAGGATAAGTTAGAGTTACCTGTCTCTCATGAGGACCAACACTGGAAAGGAAGACCCAGAGTTACCTCTGCTGCAGAGGATAAGTTAGAGTTACCAGCATCAGAAATTACAGCCCAAATAAATGTTAGATTAGAGTTCAAGTAACAGACACATGTCAACATCAACTTTTCAGAGGAGACTGTGTGAATCAGGCCTACATGGTAGAATTCCTGCAAAGAAACCACTACTAAAGGACACCAATAATAATAAGAGACTTGCTTTGGCCAAGAAACACGAGCAATGAACATTAGACCGGTGGAAATCTGTCCTTTGAGTCCAAATTTGAGATTTTTTGTTCCAACCACCATGTCTTTGTGAGACGAAGAGTAGGTGAATGGATGATCTCTGCATGTGTGGTTCCCACCATGAAGCATGGAGGAGGAGGTGTAATGGTGTGGGTGTGCTTTGCTGGTGACAATGTCTGTGATTTATTTAGCATTCAAAGCACACTTAACCAGCATGGCTACAACAGTATTCTACTCTTAATGGAACTATAATTTAATTATCAACAGGACAATGACCCAACACACATCCAGGCTGTGTAAGGGCTATTTGTCCAAGAAGGAGAGTGATGGAGTGCTGCATCAGATGACCTGGCCTCCACAATCACCCAACCTCAACCCATTTGAGATGGTTTGGGATGAGTTGGACCGCAGACTGAAGGAAAAGCAGCCAACAAGTGCTCAGCATATGTGGGAACTCCTTCAAGACTGTTGGAAAAGCATTCCAGGTGAAGCTGGTTGAGAGAATGCCAAATAGGACTATCTTCTGTATACCACCCCTACCTTGTCACGACACAACTGATTGGCTCAAATGCATTAAGGAAAGAAATTCCACAAATTAACAAGGCACACCTGTTAATTGAAATGCATTCCAGTTGACTACCTCATGAAGCTGGTTGTCAGAATGCCAAGAGTGTGCAAAGCTGTCATCAAGGCAAAGGGTGGCTACTTTGAAGAATCTCAAATATATTTTTATTTGTTTAACACTTTTTTTGGTGACAACATGATTCCATGTGTGTTATTTCATAGTGTTGATGTCTGCATTATTATTGTACAATGTCGAAAATATTAAAAATAAAGGAAAACCCTTGAATGAGTAGGTGTGTCCAAACTACTGACTTGTGCTGTTTATGTTACTGCTCGACTAAAACAATCTCAGTCGACCAACAGCCTAAAGACCAAACAATGGACCAGTCGACTAAATGGGGTCAGGCCGACTAAATGGGGTCAGGCCGACTAAATGGGGGTCAGGCCGACTAAATGGGGTCAGGCCGACTAAATGGGGTCAGGCCGACTAAATGGGGTCAGGCCGACTAAATGGGGTCAGGCCGACTAAATGGGGTCAGGCCGACTAGGGTTGTCATGATACCAGGATGGCGATACTACAATACCTGATTTTCCATGGCAACAAGGAAAACACCAAGCAGACTAAACTCTCTGGTCCTTTTACACCTGCATTGCTTGCTGTTTGGGGTTTTAGGCTGGGTTTCTGTACAGCACTTTGAGATATCAGCTGATGTACAAAGGGCTATATAAATACATTTCATTTGATTTGAAACCCTCCTGTAAGTAACATATAGTGGGTTAAAGCGAGGAAAACAAACGTGATTCTGGGTGAAACACTTCAGGCTGCTTGTTACTAACATTATGACTGTTTTCCTCAGGAAACGGAGTCTGCTTCGTCTTTTCTTTCCTTGCTGCGATACCTCGGAGTATTGTGATACTGGTATCGTGACAAACCTAATGGAGACCTTTGCAAACACATCCAGACTAGGACACAAAACACACAAGCCAATAGCCAAACCACTACAGCCAAAATGCCAACAGCTTGCCAAGTTTGTGCTATTGTGCAAGACAAATTCCCTTTAAAAGGCAAGCAACTTCTATTTATCTATCTACGGCCTTGCAGGTCCTTAGTGTCCTAGCAACCACCTTCCCGCCACGACGACTGAACTTTGCCCTGCTTTTGGAGTTTCCCTGAGAACACAGAGGGACAGGTGTAACCGTGACAACAGAAACGCAGTATTCACTCAAAAGGGAGTGGTTGAGGTAAGATGTTAACCGTAGGCATAAATCTATCATTGTCTTACCCTTACTCCCCTGTCCTACCCTTAACCGGGGGGGTTAAGCCTCTCATCTGAGAGTATGGTGTCAACACTCTTAGATACAACACTTCCCCCTGTCCCTACGGTTACTGGAAACTAGAGACTTCCAGGAAACAGAGTCTGACCTGACAGGTGTTACTGGACACTAGAGACTTCTAGGAAACAGAGTCTGACCTGACAGGTGTTACTGGAAACTAGAGACTTCCAGGAAACAGAGTCTGACCTTACAGGTGTTACTGGAAACTAGAGACTTCCAGGAAACAGAGTCTGACCTTACAGGTGTTACTGGAAACTAGAGACTTCCAGGAAACAGTCTGACCTGACAGGTGTTACTGGAAACTAGAGACTTCTAGGAAACAGAGTCTGACCTGACAGGTGTTACTGGAAACTAGAGACTTCCAGGAAACAGAGTCTGACCTTACAGGTGTTACTGGAAACTAGAGACTTCTAGGAAACAGAGTCTGACCTTACAGGTGTTACTGGAAACTAGAGACTTCTAGGAAACAGAGTCTGACCTTACAGGTGTTACTGGACACTAGAGACTTCTAGGAAACAGAGTCTGACCTTACAGGTGTTACTGGAAACTAGAGACTACTAGGAAACAGAGTCTGACCTTACAGGTGTTACTGGAAACTAGAGACTTCTAGGAAACAGAGTCTGACCTGACAGGTGTTACTGGAAACTAGAGACTTCTAGGAAACAGAGTCTGACCTGACAGGTGTTACTGGAAACTAGAGACTTCTAGGAAACAGAGTCTGACCTGACAGGTGTTACTGGAAACTAGAGACTTCTAGGAAACAGAGTCTGACCTGACAGGTGTTACTGGAAACTAGAGACTTCTAGGAAACAGAGTCTGACCTGACAGGTGTTACTGGACACTAGAGACTTCTAGGAAACAGAGTCTGACCTTACAGGTGTTACTGGAAACTAGAGACTACTAGGAAACAGAGTCTGACCTTACAGGTGTTACTGGAAACTAGAGACTTCTAGGAAACAGAGTCTGACCTTACAGGTGTTACTGGAAACTAGAGACTTCTAGGAAACAGAGTCTGACCTTACAGGTGTTACTGGAAACTAGAGACTTCTAGGAAACAGAGTCTGACCTTACAGGTGTTACTGGACACTAGAGACTTCTAGGAAACAGAGTCTGACCTTACAGGTGTTACTGGAAACTAGAGACTTTTAGGAAACAGAGTCTGACCTGACAGGTGTTACTGGAAACTAGAGACTTTTAGGAAACAGAGTCTGACCTGACAGGTGTTACTGGAAACTAGAGACTTTTAGGAAACAGTCTGACCTTACAGGTGTTACTGGAAACTAGAGACTTCTAGGAAACAGAGTCTGACCTGACAGGTGTTACTGGAAACTAGAGACTTCTAGGAAACAGAGTCTGACCTGACAGGTGTTACTGGAAACTAGAGACTTCTAGGAAACAGAGTCTGACCTGACAGGTGTTACTGGAAACTAGAGACTTCTAGGAAACAGAGTCTGACCTGACAGGTGTTACTGGAAACTAGAGACTTCTAGGAAACAGAGTCTGACCTTACAGGTGTTACTGGAAACTAGAGACTACTAGGAAACAGAGTCTGACCTTACAGGTGTTACTGGAAACTAGAGACTACTAGGAAACAGAGTCTGACCTGACAGGTGTTACTGGAAACTAGAGACTTCTATGAAACAGAGAGTCTGAACCAAAGCGGTAGCTGTCAGACTGGGAAAGGAAGTGTGATAGTAGGAACAGGTTCTGTCAGTTTGGACATTGATGCCACTTCTGTCCATCTGTTAAACATCAAATAATTCTCTCATTTCCAGGAGGGTGGATTTGTCTGCTCCTTCAGAGAATGAAGGTACGGAAACCTCCAGGTTACTTACCATCAGTTACTGACCAGGAGAAACAGCAGAACATCTAACTACTATAAACCACTACAGCCTGCCCTGTCACAGAGTAAACAGCAGAACATCTAACTACTATAACCACTACAGCCTGCCCTGTCACAGAGTAAACAGCAGAACATCTAACTACTATAAACCACTACAGCCTGCCCTGTCACAGAGTAAACAGCAGAACATCTAACTACTATAAACCACTACAGCCTGCCCTGTCACAGAGTAAACAGCTGAACATCTAACTACTATAAACAACTACAGCCTGCCCTGTCACAGAGTAAACAGCAGAACATCTAACTACTATAAACCACTACAGCCTGCACTGTCACAGAGTAAACAGCAGAACATCTAACTACTATAAACCACTACAGCCTGCCCTGTCACAGAGTAAACAGCAGAACATCTAACTACTATAACCACTACAGCCTGCCCTGTCACAGAGTAAACAGCAGAACATCTAACTACTATAACCACTACAGCCTGCCCTGTCACAGAGTAAACAGCAGAACATCTAACTACTATAAACCACTACAGCCTGCCCTGTCACAGAGTAAACAGCAGAACATCTAACTACTATAAACCACTACAGCCTGCCCTGTCACAGAGTAAACAGCAGAACATCTAACTACTATAAAACACTACAGCCTGCCCTGTCACATGTCATGGCCCATAGACCTTCCTTCTGGCAACAAACACAGGACTGGGACAGGACTGGGACAGGACTCCTCTCCTTGGAAATATCTGGATAAGTCAACTTTGTTTGAATATTTCGATCAGAACTAACTGTCCTCTACAGTACTGTCCCCTACAGTACTGTCCCCTACAGTCTCTACAGTACTGCCCCCTACAGTCTCTACAGTACTGTCCCCTACAGTCTCTACAGTACTGTCCCCTACAGTCTCTACAGTACTGTCCCCTACAGTATCTACAGTACTGTCCCCTACAGTCTCTACAGTACTGTCCCCTACAGTCTCTACAGTACTGTCCCCCACCGTCTCTACAGTATTGTCCCCTACAGTCTCTACAGTACTGTCCCCTACAGTACTGTCCCCCACCGTCTCTACAGTACTGTCCTCTACAGTCTCTACAGTATTGTCCCCTACAGTCTCTACAGTGCTGTCCCCTACAGTCTCTACAGTACTGTCCCCCACCGTCTCTACAGTACTGTCCCCTACAGTCTCTACAGTACTGTCCCCAACAGTACTGTCCCCTACAGTACTGTCCCCCACCGTCTCTACAGTACTGTCCCCTACCGTACAGACCCTACAGCACTGTCCCCCAAAGTCTCTACAGTACTGTCCCCTACAGTATTGTCCCCCGCCGTCTCTACAGTACTGTCCCCTACAGAACTGTCCCCCACCGTCTCTACAGTACTGGTCTCTACAGTACTGGTCTCCTACAGTACTGGTCTCCTACAGTACTGTCCCCTACAGTACTGGTCTCCTACAGTACTGGTCTCCTACAGTACTGGTCTCTATAGTACTGGTCTCTACAGTACTGGTCTCTACAGTACTGTCCCCTCCTTTCCCCTGTTCCTCTCCTACCATTCTGGTCTCTACAGTACTGTCCCCTCCTTTCCCCTGTTCCTCTCCTACCATTCTGGTCTCTACAGTACTGTCCCCTCCTTTCCCCTGTTCCTCTCCTACCATTCTGGATCCCATCACAACGTACTGTCCCCTCCTTTCCCCTGTTCCTCTCCTACCATTCTGGATCCCATCACAACGTACTGTCCCCTCCTTTCCCCTGTTCCTCTCCTACGATTCTGGATCCCATCACAACGTACTGTCCCCTCCTTTCCCCCGTTCCTCTCCTACCATTCTGGATCCCATCACAACGTACTGTCCCCTCCTTTCCCCTGTTCCTCTCCTACCATTCTGGTCTCTACAGTACTGTCCCCTCCTTTCCCCTGTTCCTCTCCTACCATTCTGGATCCCATCACAACGTACTGTCCCCTCCTTTCCCCTGTTCCTCTCCTACCATTCTGGATCCCATCACAACGTACTGTCCCCTCCTTTCCCCCGTTCCTCTCCTACCATTCTGGATCCCATCACAACGTACTGTCCCCTCCTTTCCCCCGTTCCTCTCCTACCATTCTGGATCCCATCACAACGTACTGTCCCCTCCTTTCCCCCGTTCCTCTCCTACCATTCTGGATCCCATCACAACGTACTGTCCCCTCCTTTCCCCCGTTCCTCTCCTACCATTCTGGATCCCATCACAACGTACTGTCCCCTCCTTTCCCCTGTTCCTCTCCTACCATTCTGGTCTCTACAGTACTGTCCCCTCCTTTCCCCCGTTCCTCTCCTACCATTCTGGTCTCTACAGTACTGTCCCCTCCTTTCCCCTGTTCCTCTCCTACCATTCTGGATCCCATCACAACGTACTGTCCCCTCCTTTCCCCCGTTCCTCTCCTACCATTCTGGTCTCTACAGTACTGTCCCCTCCTTTCCCCTGTTCCTCTCCTACCATTCTGGATCCCATCACAACGTACTGTCCCCTCCTTTCCCCCGTTCCTCTCCTACCATTCTGGTCTCTACAGTACTGTCCCCTCCTTTCCCCTGTTCCTCTCCTACCATTCTGGTCTCTACAGTACTGTCCCCTCCTTTCCCCTGTTCCTCTCCTACCATTCTGGATCCCATCACAACGTACTCCAGGGAGAACATATTTAACATTGTTTCATTGAGAGGAATCTCTGGTGTTTGCCAAAAAGGTGTCGCCATGCCGGGTGGTGCTCTCAGTCTGCTGCCCCAGATCTTTCTCCCTTCCTCTCCTCCTCTCAGTCTGCTGCCCCAGATCTTACTCCCTTCCTCTCCTCCTCTCAGTCTGCTGCCCCAAATCTTTCTCCCTTCCTCTCCTCCTCTCATTCTGCTGTCCCAGATCTTACTCCCTTCCTCTCCTCCTCTCAGTCTGCTGCCCCAAATCTTTCTCCCTTCCTCTCCTCCTCTCAGTCTGCTGCCCCAAATCTTTCTCCCTTCCTCTCCTCCTCTCAGTCTGCTGCCCCAGATCTTATTCCCTTCCTCTCCTCCTCTCAGTCTGCTGCCCCAGATCTTACTCCCTTCCTCTCCTCCTCTCAGTCTGCTGTCCCAGACCTTTCTCCCTTCCTCTCCTGCTCCCTCCCTCACCCTCCCCTTCCTCTCCTGCTCCCTCCTTCACCCTCCCAAACATGCACCCTCCCTCACCCTCCCAAACCTGCTCCCTCATCCACCCTCCCAAACCTGCTCCCTCACCCACCCTCCCAAACCTGCTCCCTCCGTCACCCTCCCAAACCTGCTCCCTCCGTCACCCTCCCAAACCTGCTCCCTCCCTCACCCTGCTTCTTCCCTCCCTATCCCTGTTTTAATTCCATATCTAGACTGAGAGTAATGAAGAGACAGAGAGAGAGAGAGAGAGACAGATAGTCACAGACAGAGTAGGAGAAAGAGAGAGAGAGATGGAGGATGGGTAAGGATTGCAGCCAGACCAGATGTGACAACATCCCTCACAGCCCTGGCAGTCCATTTCCCAACAAGGCCCTGTGTTTGTCTCTGTACTGTATGAGAGGCACTGCACCACAATGCACTGTGTGTGTGCGTGTGTGTGTGTGTGTCTCACCACACTGAGTTGGCTCCAGGAGGTGCGTATGGGTCTGTACTGCATCACAATGCGGTCATCAGGTTTGGCCTCTCTGGACTGGTCCTCATCAGAGTCATTGTGAAGAGCTTTCTCCTGGTAGTTCTGATACAGTTCCTCCTCTGGATCACACCACAGACAGACAGGTTGAGGGTAGATCACAACACAGACAGACAGGTTGAGGGTGGATCACACCACAGACAGACAGGTTGAGGGTGGATCACACCACAGACAGACAGACAGACAGGTTGAGGGTGGATCACACCACAGACAGACAGACAGACAGACAGGTTGAGGGTGGGTCACACCACAGACAGACAGACAGACAGGTTGAGGGTGGATCACACCACAGACAGACAGACAGGTTGAGGGTGGATCACACCACAGACAGACAGGTTGAGGGTGGATCACACCACAGACAGACAGGTTGAGGGTGGATCACACCACAGACAGACAGACAGACAGGTTGAGGGTGGATCACACCACAGACAGACAGACAGGTTGATGGTGGATCACAACACAGAGAGCCAGACAGGTTGAGGGTGGATCACACCACAGACAGACAGACAGGTTGAGGGTGGATCACACCACAGACAGACAGACAGGTTGAGGGTGGATCACACCACAGACAGACAGACAGGTTGAGGGTGGATCACACCACAGACAGACAGGTTGAGGGTGGATCACAATAGTACAGTCCCCATTGACAGCAAGACCTCAACCATGTGTACAGAAAGGCATAGTCATCACCAGTTCATATACATGACTAAGACAGAGAAGTGGCACTCACCTTCACTGTCAAATGTCCTCTGTGTGATCAGTCCTGGCTTCTTATCAGGACTCTGGGAGACAGAACAAGATCCCATGTCACTATTAATAACAGACCCAGGATCAGATCTCCCTGCCCCAGCCGTACTACTATATTAACACAATGAACTGAAACTGTCACTAGATCTGTTATCATGAGCAGTCGGCTGAATATCCGAAATGATGCTTTATTAGCCAAATCTGGTTATGAATGACATTCTAAACACACATCTGTCACGTTCTAAATGACAAGTGGTAGTAGGTCTCCCCTGGGACCTGCTCTTGACCCCTGACCTGCCTAATTACAGAGCAGTGGACTGAAGTGTGTTATAATCACAGTCCTTCACTATTAGTAGGACTTCACTATTAGTAGGACTTCACTATTAGTAGGACTTCACTATTAGTAGGACTTCACTATTAGTAGGACTTCACTATTAGTAGGACTTCACTATTAGTAGGACTTCACTATTAGTAGGACTTCACTATTAGTAGGACTTCACTATTAGTAGGACTTCACTATTAGTAGGACTTCACTATTAGTAGGACTTCACTATTAGTAGGACTTCACTATTAGTAGGACTTCAACACAAGCGTCTCCTGAGAATAATCCATCAGACATGGATCCATCAGGCAGATGAGTGTTAATTCAAGTAAGAGACAGTAATATCCAGGCACATGGGGCAACGCATGGAGAGAATGGTATCATGACATAGCAGTTAATAGGAATGACAATTTCCTGGACAATAATGGGTGAATACATGTCTTCCTACCTTGTTCTTCTTCCCAGGGCTGGTCGGTCTCTCCTTGACCTCCTGTAGTCCTCGGAGCACAGGTTGGGACAGACGATGGGTCTTGAGGTCATCAGATGGTATTTCCATTTCCACTCCACTTACCACTGCTCTCCTGTACGAGGTAGACCTCAACCCTCTCTTCAGAGTCCCAGTGCTCTCATCCTGGTCTGTCCCCCCTCCCCCGGAACCTACGCCAGTGGAGAAGAAGGATCCAGTCTCCACCATGCTGAGGGCTCGCAGGGCCCGCTTGGTAGGATCCAGGCCCAGCAGACCCCCCATGCCGTGGCTCTGTACCCCAGCAGGAGAGGCCTTGCTCAGGGACGCCAGCCCTTTGGGGATCAGCTGTTGTGTGCCCTTCTTAAGGGCAGCTGCACTGTGGGTGCTGAGGACAATGGAGGGAGGAGGAGATAGGGAGATGGAGGGAGAGAGGGTGGGAGTGGGGGAATGAGAGGGGGAAGGAGAGGGGGCAGACATGTCAGCAGAGGAGGGGCTGTGGGGTGTGGGGAGGTCAGAAGGGGTGGAGATGAGGGAAGAGAGGGAGTTGATACTGGAGGTGGAGCTGTGGGATGGGGTAGGGGTGTGGAGACTAGGGGTGGAGGGGCTGGGGCTGGGGTTAGGGGTGGAGGGGCTGGGGTTAGGGGGAGAGGGGCTGGGATTAGGGGGAGAGGGGCTGGGGTTAGGGGGAGAGGGGCTGGGGTTACGGGGAGAGGGGACAGGAGTTAAGGGGTGGTAGGAAGAAGGGGAGGTCAGGTTATGGTGGTGGTGCTTATTGGGGGAGGCAGGGGGAGAGGGGTGTTTTGAGGAGGCAGAGTCCGGCGGTGAAGGGCTCATCCCAAACACTATCTGGTCCCTGTGAGTGGTGAGGGTGAACGGGCTGGATAGTCGATTCTGGGTGTCCACCCGAGGCTTGTCTGACCACACATTATCAACACTCCCACCGTGACATGTCTTACTGTTCAACGACAGTGACTTATCATCCTCCGATTTCAACTTGGACAGAGAGAAACGTCCTTTGGACAGATGTCCAATACTTATACTCCTGACTACCCGTGTTTTCTTGGTGGGTTGGTTGAGAACGTGCTTCAGAATGACCGTCCCTCCTCCCGGCGTGGCCACCAGTCTCTCTGCAGGCTGGCTCAAGGTAAAGCTGCACTTGTTGTCCTCTACGGGGAAGTCAGTCATGTGGACTCCATCTATCTGGTAGCTGAGGGGCCGGGCCTTTAGCTTGCTGGGGCCAGTGTGGTTGGCTGAGCGCCTCTTCCACAGCGGGGTGATGTTACTGTTGGACAGATCCACATCGTTCCCGCCCTCCATGGTGCGTCAATCACTCGTCTTTTCTTTGTCACTGAGGAGTCTCTCGTCTGACCCAACTGGTCCAACCCAGAAGAGAACTGTAATAACCCCTGGTTGTAAACACACAGAGAGAGAGATATATCAAAATCAAAGCTGGAGGGGTATTAGGATAAGTCCTGACTTTTCAGGGTTAGGTCTGTCTGTGAGGTCACAAGTTGGGTCATTCCTTAGCTCTTGAAAACTCTAGGCAGCATTCTGCCTTACAGTTCTCAGCCATTCGTTTTGCCCATGACAGCCTCCTGTGAACTACAATTCTGACTCTGTTTTAACGTTTCATCGCTTGCCTATGGATTTCGAAACATTTATCTTTAAATCAGCCAGAAGGAATCCTTAAAATATATATTTTTTAAAATACACTTTTTGCACAGATCCATACAGCAATGGGCGTCTCCATCCAATGAAACTACACGTTCCACGTTATGCTGACACACAGGTGGTCGCCTCGTCTTCCTGTTGTTTTCCGTGTAACGCGGAGACGTGTCAGCTTGGGAACTAGTGCTTGACCTGGGCCAGAGCGACCTACCAGCACTTCTAATTTTGGGGGAATTGCATACCGGCTCCTCTTTAAAACAAAGTAGCCTAAATTAGCTCAGATTGACGCGCAAAAAAACATTGACCAAAAACGGAATGAAGGCGAGAACTGCATTAAATAGCAATTGATAGTGGGCATTAATAGTCTGATTCCGCTTTGTTCACGTTTATTTGCGCGAGCCTGTGAGTGACCGTAGCCCGTTCCAGATTGCGCAGATTGAAAATATACCAGATTGAATGCGCATGATGCACTATTCCAAATTGTCAAACGAGGGTTTTTAAGGTCGTGGAAATTGGTTTCATAATGTGTGTTAATGTAATTCATGAAGACACACTTAAATAGTATCAATCACTTAAAAATCGACATATCAGCATTGTCATAAACAGTGCGTGTCTGTGCGCGCCAGTGAGATGTTGCCTGAGGGGAGAGAGCTGGACATTTCACAGCAGGTATAAAATAATGACAGACGAGATAGCCAATTCAAAACATAACTTGTTGGCAGTTATCTTGCTAGTTAACTATAGCATTAATGTCTTTGTCGCCTTTCCACCGGTACTGTAGAGCCTAAATAAATCTGCACCGTTGGCAACCTGGGATTCCCCTCTATCAAATAGCAGCCATGTCATTGTGAGATCGTTAGAAACAGCATAAATGACAAATAACTTGCTGTGCCTAGATCTCCCCTAAAACACGAATACTAGAGCCGTATATATAAACATGTCTAGTTAGATACCGTGCTTTGATCCATGATTAATTGAATGAGGGAATCATTGTATAAAGACAAAAGTATTTGGTTGTAATGTTGCAATATTTTACATCAAGGATGGCAACCATCCTCCAGGATAGCTACTGGGTGTGCAGGCATTTGTTCATGTCCTGGTCTAACCACATCGTAGCCTAAACATTAGCTGCTCAAGGAACTTGATAAGCAGACTCTGGATAAAAAGCCTGCACACCCAGGAGCTCTCCAGATGGAGGGTTGACCACGTTGACAAGCAGCACTGGAGTAAAGTACTGAAGTAGTTGTTTTGGGTATCTGTACTTTACCTTTTATATAGATTTTTTTACAACTTTTACTCCACTACATCTCATATGTATATACTGTATTATATACTATGCTCTCATTCACTTTAATAATGTTTACATATCTTGCATTAGTCATCTCATATGTATATACTGTATTCTATACTATGCTCTCATTCACTTTAATAATGTTTACATATCTTGCATTACTCATCTCATATGTATATACTCCTTTTCTATACTATTCTACTGTATATTAAGTCCATTCCACCCAGACATCACTTGTTCATATGTATATAGTCTTAATTCATGTCTACTTAGATTTGTGTGTATTGGGTATATGCTGTGTCATTTGTTAGATATTACCTGTTAGATATTACTGCACTGTCGGAGCTAGAAACACAAGCATTTCGCTACACCTGCAATAACATGTGCTAATAATGTGTATGTGACCAATACAATTGGATCTACATTCCTAAGGAAAATATACTTTTTACTCCTTACATTTTCCCTGAAACCCAAAAGTACTTGTTACATGTTTAATGCTTTAGCAGGACAGGCAATTGTCTAATTCACGCACTTATCAAGAGAACATCCCTTGTCATCCCTACTGCTTCTGATCTGACTGTCTCACTAAACACAAATGCTTCATTTGTGAATTTTGTCTGAGTGTTGAACTGTGCCCATGTCAATCTGTAAATTAAAAAAACTAGAAAATCATGTTGTCTGGTTTGCTTAATATAAAGAATTTGAAACTATTTGTACATTTACTTTTGAAACTTAAGTACATTTAAAACCAAATACTTTTACACTTTTACTCAAATAGTATTTTACTGTGTGACTTTCACTTTTACTTGAGTCATTTTCTTTTAAGGTATCTTTACTTTCACTCAGGTATGAAAATTGGGTACTTTTTCAGTCTATAAGTACCTAGGTGTCTGGCTAGACTGCAAACTCTCCTTCCAGACCCACATCAAACATCTCCAATCGAAAATCAAATCAAGAGTCGGCTTTCTATTCCGCAACAAAGCCTCCTTCACTCACGCTGCCAAACTTACCCTAGTAAAACTGACTATCCTACCGATCCTCGACTTCAGCGATGTCATCTACAAAATGGCTTCCAACACTCTACTCAGCAAACTGGATGCAGTCTATCACAGTGCCATCCGTTTTGTCACTAAAGCACCTTATACCACCCACCACTGCGACTTGTATGCTCTAGTCGGCTGGCCCTCACTACATATTCGCCTTATCTCAGTTCACTGCCAGACCCACTGGCTCCAGGTCATCTACAAGTCCATGCTAGGTAAAGCTCCGCCTTATCTCAGTTCACTGGTCACGATGGCAACACCCATCCGTAGCACGCGCTCCAGCAGGTGTATCTCACTGATCATCCCTAAAGCCAACACATCATTTGGCCGCCTTTCCTAGTTCCAGTACTCTGCTGCCTATGACTGGAACAGCACAGTCAGATGGACTGGGGAAAAGGAGCCATCATGCTGAAGTTGAGACTTTTGGCCATCTCCTGGCTCACCAACTTCAAACATCAGCTAACCTCCCTCACCAACTTCAAACATCAGAACCGATCGCTGCAGCTGTACATAGTCTATAGGAAAATAGCCCACCCATTTTCACCTACCTCATTCCCATACTGTTTTTATACTGTTTTTATTTATTTATTTTTCTGCTCTTCTGCACACCAATATCTCTACCTGTACATGACCATCTGATCATTTATCACTCCAGTGTTAATCTGCAAAATTGTATTATTCGCCTACCTCCTCATGCCTTTTGCACACATTGTATATAGGCTGCCCATTTTTTTCTACTGTGTTATTGACTTGTTAATTGTTTATTCCATGTGTAACTCTGTGTTGTCTGTTCACACTGCTATGCTTTATCTTGGCCAGGTCGCAGTTGCAAATGAGAACTTGTTCTCAACTAGCCTACCTGGTTAAATAAAGGTGAAAAAAAATAAATAAATAAATTTTAAAAAACTGCAGCATTCCAGTGTCAACAATGCTTACTTTTCCCATCTAGGCTATAATAATAGTCATGAACAATTGATTAAAAGTCAAGGTAAATGTGTATAAACCCTTAATTGAATAATCAGAGGTCTCTATAGCATAATGTTATTTGTGAATTTCGGTGAACATAGTCTAATGGACTGAATTGGAAAAAGACACCTGCACTTATTTCATCCCGAACCAAGCGCTGGTGGGAACACTATCCCTAACTCTATCAATGTGTGTGGATCAATTTAACTTTTTACTCAATTATTTCTCACTGATATGAAAGACAAGGTCCTTATTCTTCCGAAACCATACCGCAAGCGATGCAAGTTAATGACCCCCCCCCTACAGGACAAGCCTTCACCCACTGACTCTTACTGTAATGGAACTGGGTCAAGGGCTATTTCGTTCCTTTACCACTGCACCACTAGCCGAATAACCATGAACAGTATTGGACCACATGAACCCCGATACAGTAACGTTAGAGGACCAGTGACAGACATGCTTGTCCTAAATGATTTAAAAAAGGTCCAAAACGAGCTAAGGTCTAGTTAAAAACTATGCATCAGAACACGTTCAGACACCACATTGGAAAAGTGTCTATGCAGAGAAGTAGGCTACAGGGGGAAACTATGTTACCAGCGAGTTCCCACATTGAGTTATAAAAGAAACGGCTCCTCCAGCGCACCGCGAGCCGAGTCTTCCAGTAACCCGTGATGGATAACAGACTTACTTTCTATTGATTCGTGGTTCCCCTGTAAAACCTCGCCATGGTGCCTGTGTCCTGGAGTTCTCAATATAATAAGGCAAAGTTTTCCTGTTGTTTGAAAGTTTATGCTTGAGGTGTAAACGGTTAATTTTGTGCGAAAAAATCGTTTTCCCATCAGTAGTCCGGTGACCATCGGCTGTCTTCACCGTGTCTCGAACTCCGATATGTCATTGTGTTCTCTCCGAGAGTGTTGTGTGCAGGAGACTAATAGAGAGGAGGAGGAATGCCGATTGCCAAACAGCACAGAAGCCTACCCAAATGCACGTGACGTTAAGTGCACTACAATTCAACCGAGTTGAACTTTTCACCATGTCAACAACAGAGAAGCAAAGCAATAGCCCTGCGCATAAACATTCTAAGACAAAAAAAGGACAAGAAAACGTCCTAAATGATGTAGACTTGTAGCTCAACAAAATCAGTGACCATTTGGAGAAAAATGATCTACATTTGGGAGTAGTTTGTAAAGTGAAGTGTGGGACTAGTTCACAATCTGGCGCCTCCCCGTGGTTCTTTAGAGTGAAGCCACAGTAGACTACAAGATGTCTAGAGTAGTCATGTTTTTTATTTATTTTATTTCACCTTTATTTAACCAGGTAGGAAAGTTAGGAAAGTTTTCATTTACAATTGCGACCTGGCCAAGATAAAGCAAAGCAGTTTGACACATACAACGACACAGAGTTACACATGGAGTAAAACAGACATACAGTCAATAATACAGTATAAACAAGTCTATATACGATGTGAGCAAATGAGGTGAGATAAGGGAGGTAAAGGCAAAAAAAGGGCCATGGTGGCAAAGTAAATACAATATAGCAAGAAAAAAACACTGGAATGGTAGATTTGCAGTGGAACAATGTGTAAAGTAGAAATATAAATAATGGGGAATGTGCAATTACTTCAGCTGGAATGTTTAAAGCTTCCACAGTTTTGACATCAACAGCGATTATTGATGAATATATCTTGTTTTTTTCTACATATTGTATTAAAATGAAACATGTTTTTATATTTGTTTAAGTGTCTTGTTTTTAATAAAACCCTATTTGATTGATATGTATCAAGTCTGGTAAGACTTTTTGCCATTCTAGTGGTAATAAGTGTCACGCCCTTGGCCATAGAGAGGCTTTTTATTCTCTATTTTGGTTAGGTCAGGGTGTGACTAGGTTGGGCATTCTATGTTCATTTTCTATGTTTTTGTATTTCTTTGTTGTTTGGCCAGTGTGGTTCACAATCAGAGGAATAGCTGTCTATCGTTGTCTCTGATTGAGAACCATACTTAGGTAGCTTTTTCCCATATGGGTTTTTGTGGGTTGTTGATTTCTGTTGAGTTTTTTTCAACTTTCAGGACTGTTTGGGTTATTACCTTTGTTATGTTTGTATTTAGTGTTCAGTGTCATTAAACAAACATGAACACGGACCACGCAGCACCTTGGTCCTCACCCTTCTTCCACCAACAGCCGTGACAATAACATTTATTATTCTTTTATTGTCACAATGGGTCTGTAATCAGCAGGGGATTTGCCTGGTTTTAATATAACTGAAACAGCTGTTTGATACATTGATACATGGAACTAGGAGGTATTGAAAAGAGTGACATGTTTGTTGTCATTACAGTAAAGAGTGGGGCTACTTTGTCCCAAAATGTTGAATAGAATTCTGTGTCACACCCTGATCTGTTTCACCTGTCTTTGTGATTGTCTCCAACCCCCTCCAGGTGTCACCTATCTTCCCCATTATCCCCTGTGTATTTAGACCTGTGTACTCTGTCTGTTGCCAGTTTGTCTTGTTTGTCAAGTCAACCAGCGTTTTAGGTCTCAGCTCCTGCTTTTCCCAGTTTCTCTTTTCCTCACCCTCCTGGTTTTGACCCTTGCCTGTCCTGACTCTGAGCCCGCCTCCCTGAACACTCTGCCTGCCTGCCTCCCTGAACACTCTGCCTGCCTGCCTCCCGGAACACTCTGCCTGCCTGCCTCCCTGAACACTCTGCCTGCCTGCCTCCCTGAACACTCTGCCTGCCTGCCTCCCTGAACACTCTGCCTGCCTGCCTCCCTGAACACTCTGCCTGCCTGCCTCCTGAACACTCTGCCTGCCTGCCTCCCTGAACACTCTGCCTGCCTGCCTCCCTGAACACTCTGCCTGCCTGCCTCCCTGAACACTCTGCCTGCCTGCCTCCCTGAACACTCTGCCTGCCTCCCTGAACCTGCCTGCCGAACCTCTGAACACTCTGCCTGCCTGCCTCTGAACCTGAACACTCTGCCTGCCTGAACCTCTGCCTGCCTGCCTCCCTGAACCTCTGAACACTCTGCCTGCCTGCCTGAACCTCTGCCTGCCTGCCGACCTGAACACTCTGCCTGCCTGCCTACCTGAACACTCTGCCTGCCTCCCTGAACACTCTGCCTGCCTGCCGACCTGTACCTTTGCCACATTTCTGGATTATTGACCTCTGCCTGCCTGCTGTCCGGTAGCGTTGCCCCACCTCTGGATTATTGACCTCTGCCTGCCTGCTGTCCGGTAGCGTTGCCCCACCTCTGGATTATTGACCACTGCCTGCCTGCTGTCCGGTAGCGTTGCCCCACCTCTGGTTTACTGACCCCTGGCTGCCTGCTGTCCGGTAGCATTGCCCCACCTCTGGTTTACTGACCCCTGGCTGCCTGCTGTCCGGTAGCGTTGCCCCACCTCTGGTTTACTGACCCCTGGCTGCCTGCTGTCCGGTAGCGTTGCCCCACCTCTGGTTTACTGACCCCTGGCTGCCTGCTGTCCGGTAGCGTTGCGTCCCACCTCTGTTGCCCCACCTCTGGTTTACTGACCCCCCTGGCTGCCTGCTGTCCGGTAGCGTTGCCCCACCTCTGGTTTACTGACCCCTGGCTGCCTGCTGTCCGGTAGCGTTGCCCCACCTCTGGTTTACTGACCCCTGGCTGCCTGCTGTCCGGTAGCGTTGCCCCACCTCTGGTTTACTGACCCCTGGCTGCCTTGACCTGTCTATTGCCTGCCCCTGGTTTACTGATTATTGTCCGATCATCTGGTTTACTGACCCCTGGCTGCCTGCCATTCAGTTGTCTGGTTTACATCTGGCTCTTACCTTCATACCTGATTCAGTACCGATGCCCCACCTCTGGTTTACTGACCCCTGGCTGCCTGCTGTCCGGTATGACTAACCCAGCAGACCTGGGCCAGCCTGCTGTCGCCATCTCCCCCTGGCTGCCTCCATTCAAGCAGCCCCCTCCAGCACCTGCCCCTGTTGGAAAAATTGCTTTGTGGTCTGATGGAGAGGGTCCAGATGTTGGCTGAGTGCCATGACCTGGCGTTGAATATGCTGCTTGATCGATTCCGCGGGTTGTCTAGGGGGCAGCCTGTCACGGTGGTAACCCCATCGCCCCTTCAGTAACTTGGAGGTTAGCAGCACCGGCCACTCTACCTTCCCAGGAGCCCCGTTTACCTCCCCGGAACGCTTTAGTGGAGAGCCAAGCACCTGTCAGGCATTTTTTAACTCTGTGTGCCTCATTTTCAAGCTTCAGCCCTCCTCCTTCCCCTCGGATTGCTCCAAGATAGCCTACCACATCATTCCGGATGTCTGGGAGGGCCTTCACCTGGGCTACCACCATATGGGAACAACATCCAATGTGCATGAGTCTGGAGGGGTTCGTGGAAGAGGTGAGGTGGGTTTTTGATGCCCCGTTCTGCGGGAGAGAAGCAGCCCGGAAGCTAATCCAGCTCCGCCAGGATGCCCACAGTATGGCCGACGATGCGGTGGAATTCCGCATGTTGGAAGCGGAGAGTGCATGGAACCAGGAAGCACTGTTCGACATGTTCCTGTGCTGCGGTCCCATTCCCAAAAGCACCCAAGGTTCCCGACCTTCCTCGTGAGTCACCGAAGACGGCCGAGGCACTGTTTCACGAGACTATGCAACTAGGCAGAGCTGGGCTTTCACCAGCTGAACGGCAACACAGGATCAACACAAGTTTCACGTTTCCCTCTGCTGGTCTTATTAGGTTCTTTCCCTCTTTCTATCCCTCTCTCTCCCCTCCCTCTCTCACTCTCTCGCTCTCTCTTCTCTCTATCGTTCTGTTCCTGCTCCCAGACTATGTCAACTAGGCAGAGCTGGGCTTTCACCAGCTGAGATGCTGCGTGGTGAGCGGTGTCAACACAGGATCAGTTCTCGACACTCCAGTCTGTTCTTGTCTTTAGGTAGCTTTTTGTTTTGTAAAGTTTCTCTGGATTAAAAACTCTGTTTTCGCCAAGGGATTCTTTGTCTCTATTGGTTTTGGTCATTTTGTGTCCTCTTGCCGGGTAAAATACCAGGCTCACCGGTAGGAGCCAGTATTCTGGTGGGTCATATGGAGAACTTTTCTGCTTCCCTTACTCACACCCCTTCATGTCATTCTGCTGTGGGGGAAACAGTCCAAATCTCTCGGGTCCTCATTAACTCTGGGGCGGACTTTTTGGACGCCACACTGGCTTCTGAGCTGAACATCCCCACTCAGCCACTCTCCATTCCCATGGATGTTAGAGTGCTGTATGGGCGCTCTACAGGTTGGGTCACCCATAACACCACTCCCATCAACCTACGTGTGTCAGGGAATCACAGCAAGACAATTCAATTCCTGCTCATCAAGTCCCCACAGATTCCTGTGGTTTTGGGATTCTCCTGGCTCCAGTGACACAATCCCCTCATTAACTAGTCTACGGGCGCTATCATGGGCTGGAGTCCGTTCTGCCGCGCACCTTGTCTGAAGTTGGCGCCAACCACCCCGGAATGTCTTCCTGGGGGCTGGAAGTTGCTCCGGAATGGCGGACCTTGGAGGTGTTCAGCAATTCCCGGGCCACTTACCTTCCTCTGCACCGCCCCTATGACAGCAGGATTGATCTTCTCCCTAGCACCACGCCGCCCCGGGGACGTCTGTACTCTGTCGGGACCAGAGACCAAGGCTATGGAGACCTACATGGGGGACTCCCTAGCTGCAGGACTTATCTGTCTCTCTTCCTCTCCCGCAGGTTTCTTCTTCTTGGAGAAAAATAACAAGACCTTGTGCATTGACTACTGGGGACTCAATGACATTAATGTGAAGAACCGTTATCCGCTACCACTAATTTCCTCGTCCTTCGAGCCGCTCCAGGGGGCCACTGTTTTCTCCAAGCCTGACCTACGAAATGCCTACCATCTGGTGTGGATCCGAGAAGGAGACCAGTAGAAGACCGCCTTCAACGCGGCCGCTACAAATATCTCGTCGTGCCCTTTTGGCCTCGCCAACGCACCTGCCGTGTTCCAGGCTCTGGTGAATGATGTTCTCTGCGACATGCTGAGCCGGTTCGGCGGTTCGTTTTCTCCGCTCTTCCTCGAGCAAGAGGAAGTCAGCGATCCCTCGGCCCAGATGTTCCTCCTCCGCTGTCGCCGTCCCTGGAAGACAGCCCAGGCCGCTCTGTGGAAAACCTCTTCCAGGTATAGGCAACAAACTGATCGCTATTGGGAAAGCCATCCATTCCTGGTGCTTTTCTCTCTGTGAATGTTTTAATGGTGTCTAATAGTTCTTGTTGGGTGATCTCTGTTTTTAGTGATTCCTCTTTGTCTGTTGATAATTGCTTCAGAGTTGTTGAGTCTAAGAAGGCTATAGGAGCCATCCAATAGGAAAGTCCAATAGGAGCCATCCAATAGGATCCGTCCAATTGTTTAATTATGATTTTTATTGTATATATTCATTTTCATAGAAGCTTTTAAAATGGTAATTCATCGCTTTGTTTCTAATTATCACTTTTGTATCTTTCTTTTAAAACGATACCTGGTTTAGCATGCATTGGTTCTGTGAGAGCTACCAGGTTTATTTTAGCATGCATTGGTTCTGTGAGAGGTCCCAGGTTTATTTTAGCATGCATTGGTTCTGTGAGAGGTCCCAGGTTTATTTTAGCATGCATTTGTTCTGTGAGAGCTACCAGGTTTATTTTAGCATGCATTTGTTCTGTGAGAGCTACCAGGTTTATTTTAGCATGCGTTGGTTCTGTGAGAGCTACCAGGTTTATTTTAGCATGCGTTGGTTCTGAGAGCTACCAGGTTTATTTTAGCATGCGTTGGTTCTGAGAGCTACCAGGTTTATTTTAGCATGCGTTGGTTCTGTGAGAGCTACCAGGTTTATTTTAGCATGCATTGGTTCTGTGAGAGGTCCCAGGTTTATTTTAGCATGCATTTGTTCTGTGAGAGCTACCAGGTTTATTTTAGCATGCATTTGTTCTGTGAGAGCTACCAGGTTTATTTTAGCATGCGTTGGTTCTGTGAGAGCTACCAGGTTTATTTTAGCATGCGTTGGTTCTGAGAGCTACCAGGTTTATTTTAGCATGCGTTGGTTCTGAGAGCTACCAGGTTTATTTTAGCATGCGTTGGTTCTGTGAGAGCTACCAGGTTTATTTTTCAATAAGGATTATTGTATTGTATTATTGTATCTACTTCTTTACATTGTAAAGATTTTCTATGGGCTTTTTCTAAGATATTTAGATATTTTTTTTTATTACTAAGATGTAACTTTAGCTGAGTATGAGTTTATCAACCACCCATTGTATGCAGTAAAGGCTTCACAAATTACCTGGTCAGCTTTTCTGTCTACATTTATAATGGAAAAGGTTTTTAAACATTTGTTTACATATTTAATACATTTTGGTTGCAGAATATGTGATGTGTTCATTCCATAAAGTGTATTTTATATTGGTCTAATTAAACATGATAGGATGAGCAGACATCAGGTTTAATTTATCCAGTAAATTGTTCAGTGCATTTTAGGAAATAATGTTGTCATTTCTTGAATCTTTTCTTACTTTAAGGAGACAGAAAGACTTTAGTTGGGGATAATAATATCCAGGTGTCTTGTCAATCATTTGTAGAGATGAACATGTTCCGCCTCTTTGGAGACTCCCTACTTTAGGTGTTACTACGTCTGTCAATCTCATTGACTGTCTGCTTTTAGTTCACCTGCTATAATACTTCCTGTCTGGGTTTGATCTCTCTATAGCTTGATTCACAATCGAGAGCATCCTGTCGGGCTGTATCACCGCCTGGTACGACAACTGCTCCGCCCACAACCGCAAGGCTCTGCACAGGGTGGTGCGGTCTGCACAACGTATCACCGTGGGCAAACTACCTGCCCTCCATGAAACCTATAGCTCCCGATGTCACAGGAAGGCCAAAAAGATCATTGACAACAACCACCTGAGCCATGAATGTTCACCCCGCTATCATCCAGAAGGCGAGGTCAGTACAGGTGCATCAAAGCTGGGACCGAGAGACTAAAAAACAGCTTCTATCTCAAGGCCATCAGACTGTTAAACGGCCATCCCTAACATTGAGTGGCTTCTGCCAACATACAGACTCAACTCCAGCCACTTTAATAATTAGTAATTGGATGTAATAAATGTATCACGAGTCACTTAAACAACGCCACTTTAAATAATGTTTACATACCCTACATTACTCATCTCATATGTATATACTGCACTCTAAACCATCTACTGCATCTTGCCTATGCCGTTTGACCATTGCTCATCCATATATTTATATGTACATATTCTTAATCATTCCTTTACACTTGTGTGTGCATAAGGTAGTTTTTGTGAAATTGTTAGGATTACTTGTTAGATATTACTGCACGGTCAGAACTAGAAGCACAAGCATTTCGCTACACTCGCATTAACATCTGCTAACCATGTGTATGTGACAAATAAAATTTGATTTGAAAACACCAGATGTGCCTCTGGAAATCAATGTATATTTTTCACCTGTAAGGTACAAATAAATGTAACTCTTGCCAGAAGTCCACATCTGCTGACCATCTCTTTAAGTGTTTGAGAACCATCTGCTGACCATCTCTTTAAGTGTTTGAGAACCATCTGCTGACCATCTCTTTAAGTGTTTGAGAACCATCTGCTGACCATCTCTTTAAGTGTTTGAGAACCATCTGCTGACCATCTCTTTAAGTGTTTGAGAACCATCTGCTGACCATCTCTTTAAGTGTTTGAGAACCATCTGCTGACCATCTCTTTAAGTGTTTGAGAACCATATGCTGAATCATTGTATGTATATTTCTACACTGTACATGCATTGTACCTATATTTCTACGTTGTACATACATTTGAAGAAAGACTGCCTCTTAAGTACTGTGGATGTTTGTATTACCTTATCAATGAAATGAAAGTGTAGTGGCTGGCTCTCTCTCTCCCAAACCAAATGCATCTCTCTCCACCACCCCCTCCCTTATTCTCCCCTCTTTATCCCACCCTCCCATCATTGCCCTCTCTTACACATCGAGGCCAAGCTCATCCCAACCTATCTTTTCCTCCCTCACTTAGTCTCAAAGACATTTATACCCCTCTATATATTTATATGTAGTTACTCATCCATTCTCCTTCATTAACACATATTTACCCTATCCTCCACACACCCATTCACCCCCGCCCTTCTATACATATTTATATTCACACCCCCCACCCACATATACAACCCCCCCCCAACACACACACAAACAATTATTGTCTTACACAATATATTTTGTATTTTATATTCTCAGTTTAAATTGATTGAATATTAGTCCATGACAAAGTGTTGTGGAAAACAAAACATTCCTCTCATACCAGCCACCCTACAGCAGTGACCCTACAGCAGTGACCCTACAGCAGCCACCCTACAGCAGCCACCCTACAGCAGTGACCCTACAGCAGTGACCCTACAGCAGCCACCCTACAGCAGCCACCCTACAGCAGCGACCCTACAGCAGCCACCCTACAGCAGCCATCCTACAGCAGCCATCCTACAGCAGTGGCCCTACAGCAGCCACCCTACAGCAGCCACCCTACAGCAGCCACCGTACAGCAGTGGCCCTACAGCAGCCACCCTACAGCAGTGGCCCTACAGCAGCCACCCTACAGCAGTGACCCTACAGCAGTGTCCCTACAGCAGCCACCCTACAGCAGCCACCCTACAGCAGCCACCCTACAGCAGTGACCCTACAGCAGTGGCCCTACACCAGCTACCCTACAGCAGTGGCCCTACAGCAGCTACCCTACAGCAGTGACCCTACAGCAGCTACCCTACAGCAGTGGCCCTACAGCAGCTACCCTACAGCAGTGACCCTACAGCAGCTACCCTACAGCAGTGACCCTACAGCAGTGGTCTTACAGAAGTGACCTTACAGCAGTGGCCCTACAGCAGCTACCCTACAGCAGCTACCCTACAGAAGTGGTCTTACAGAAGTGACCTTACAGCAGTGGCCCTACAGCAGTGGCCCTACAGCAGTGGCCCTACTGCAGTGGCCCTACAGCAGTGGCCCTACAGCAGCTACCCTACAGAAGCCACCCTACAGCAGTCACCCTACAGCAGTGGCCCTACAGCAGCTACCCTACAGAAGCCACCCTACAGTAGTGGCCATACAGCAGCCGCTCTACAGCAGTGACCCTACAGCAGTGACCCTACAGCAGTGGCCCTACAGCAGTGACCCTACAGCAGTGGCCCTACAGCAGTGGCCCTACAGCAGTGACCCATTGCAAGCAAGCTCTCTTCAGCTCCCCAGCTTGTTGCGATTGTGGTCTAAATTCATGGAATGCTTCTGCGTAATCATATTGCACAATGTGTTCCGCTCCCATGCTTTAACACTCCCTTTCAAAACAGACTCAAAACAAAACAATCACATTTTTATGGATTTCAATTAAGCTGACCGCTTGACAACAAAACATATTTTGTCGCCCTCTTAAGTCATTTTTCTGCTTCCCAGTCCCGTTACAATATGCCATTTTAGAATGTGAAACCCTACCAGGGCCACGTTCAGTTTCCAAACGTTATCGAAGTTGCAAATATCAAAGCTATGCATACAGCCGATGTAGTTCATTATTCGAGGTGTCTATCTGAATGTTCCAAAACGTTGCATCCTGCTGAACCCGCCCAATTTGAATTGTCTTTGACCCTCAATGCCTGACAGTTTGCTGTAGCCTCCACTAAGTGGCGCCATTTGTCTTGTCTATTGCTAAACATCACATGCACCTCTCAATTGGGTGATAGGTGGACCCGCAGGAGCATGCTAAACAACAATCGTTTAAAAAACATATCCAGACAAAATAATTGACATGAATTATAATACAAAAAATGTATAATTAATTTCCATTTATTGTGATAAACACTTGTCCCTCCCTCTTCAACCCAGCTACCCAACAACCACCCCAGGGCCAATACACCTGCCTTCCTCCAGCAGTCACCCTCAGGACAGGCCGGGGCTTTAGATGTGGTGGGGTGCAGGAGGGGCAGAGGGAAGGTATTTGATCTGGGAAGAAGAGGAGACGGGGGGACAGAGGGGACAGAGGGTAGATATCTGGGAAGAGGAGAGGGGACAGGGGAGACAGAGGGAGGGGTAATTGAGACAAATGATCCCACACACACTTTGATGAATGCAAGGTCGTGAGTCTTCATTGTGAGAGAGGGGGATCAAAAGGAATCATAAGTATTGAGGTGACAAGCCTACCCCCCCCCATAAGGAGACAGGTTAAGGAGACAAGCCTGCCAGCCCCAGGTCAGCAAAAGGTCAGGCCATGAATGTATACAAGCCTAAAGGCAGCTCCCACAACTTCCACAGCTCCCACAGCTTCCACAGCCCCCACAGCTTCTACAGCTTCCACAACTTCCACAGCTTCCACAGCTTCCACAGCTCCCACAACTTCCACAGCTTCCACAACTTCCACAGCTCCCACAACTTCCACAGCTCCCACAGCTACCACAGCTCCCACAGCTTCCACAACTTCCACAGCTCCCACAGCTTACACAGCTCCCACAGCTTACACAGCTCCCACAACTTCCACAGCTCCCACAGCTTCCACAGCTTCCACAGCTCCCACGTTCCACAACTTCCACAGCTTCCACAACTTCCACAGCTCCCACAGCTTCCACAGCTCCCACAGCTCCCACAGCTCCCACAGCTCCCACAGCTTCCAAAGCTCCCACAGCTTCCACAGCTCCCACAGCTTCCACAGCTCCCACAGCTTCCACAACTCAGCTCCCACAACTTCCACAGCTCCCACAGCTACCACAGCTCCCACAGCTTCCACAGCTTCCAAGCTCCCACAGCTCCCACAGCTCCCCCACAACTCCCACAGCTCCCACAACTTCCACAGCTCCCACAGCTTCCACAGCTCCCACAACTTCCACAGCTTCCACAGGTCCCACAGCTCCCACAGCTCCCACAACTCCCACAGCTTCCACAACTTCCACAGCTTCCACAGCTCCCACAGCTCCCACAGCTGCCACAGCTTACGCAGCTCCCACAACTTCCACAGCTCCCACAGCTTCCACAGCTCCCACAACTTCCACAGCTTCCACAGGTCCCACAGCTTACACAGCTCCCACAACTTCCAGAGCTCCCACAGCTTCCACAGCTCCCACAACTTCCACAGCTTCCACAGGTCCCACAGCTCCCACAACTCCCACAGCTTCCACAGCTCCCACAGCTCCCACAGCTTCCACAGCTCCCACAACTTCCACAGCTTCCACAGCTCCCACAACTTCCACAGCTCCCACAACTTCCACAGCTTCCACAGCTCCCACAGCTTCCACAGCTCCCACAGCTTCCACAGCTTCCACAGCTCCCACAGCTTCCACAGCTTCCACAACGTCCACAGCTTCCACAGCTCCCACAGCTCCCACAGATTCCACAGCTCTGATTGTTAAACAATGTCAAGGTTATTGTTCAGCTGACAGCTTTTCTAAAGAGCCAAAAGTCAGGGGATTTTAAAGAGATAAAACATCTATATTGTTTTCCTACCATCACAGGAGCTACAGAGAGGAGACGGATACAGAGGGGAGACGGATACAGAGGGGAACGGTATACAGAGAGGAGATGGACACAGTGAGGAGACGACGGAGAGGAGACAGAGAGGAGACGGATAGAGAGAGGAGACGGATACAGAGAGGAGACACATACAGAGAGGAGACGGATACATAGAGGAGACAGATACAGAGAGGAGACGGATACAGAGAGGAGACGGATACAGAGAGGAGGCGGATACAGAGGGGAGACGGATACAGAGAGGAGACAGATACAGAGAGGAGACAGATACCGAGAGGAGACGGATACAGAGAGGAGACGGATACAGAGGGGAGACGGATACAGAGAGGAGACAGATACAGAGAGGAGACGGATACAGAGAGGAGACGGATACAGAGAGGAGATGGACACAGTGAGGAGACGACGGAGAGGAGACAGAGAGGAGACGGATAGAGAGAGGAGACGGATACAGAGAGGAGATGGATACAGAGAGGAGACGGATACAGAGAGGAGACGGATACAGAGGGGAGACGGATACAGAGAGGAGACGGATACAGAGAGGAGAGATACAGAGAGGAGACGGATACAGTGAGGAGACGGATACAGAGAGGAGATGGATACAGAGGGGAGACGGATACAGAGAGGAGACAGATACCGAGAGGAGACAGATACAGAGAGGAGACAGATAGAGAGAGGAGATGGACGCAGTGAGGAGACAGAGAAGAGCAGAGAGGAGACGGATACAGAGAGGAGATGGATACAGAGGGGAGACGGATACAGAGAGGAGACAGATACCGAGAGGAGACAGATACAGAGAGGAGACAGACACAGAGAGGAGATGGACGCAGTGAGGAGACAGAGAAGAGCAGAGAGGAGACGGATACAGAGAGGAGCCAGATACAGAGAGGAGACGGATACAGAGAGGAGACAGATACAGTGAGGAGACAGATACAGAGAGGAGACAGATACAGAGAGGAGACAGATACAGTGAGGAGACGGATACAGTGAGGAGACGGATACAGAGAGGAGACAGATACAGAGAGGAGACAGATACAGAGAGGAGACGGATACAGAGCAGTTTGATGATGAGTAAAGTGTTTTACTATTGCTTTATTTAGTCTTTCTAATGTCAATGCTCTTTCAATGTTCTCTCCATACATTGGACAATCTCAATACCAGTTCTCTCAATCAACCTTGTTATGACATTGTGTAATAATGTTTTCATTGTCCACATAAATAATCAGTGTTTAATCATCATTATAAAATTCAGCAGCACCACCACCTACCTGATATACATCATCATCATAATTTACCAGACACTCCAGAGGAATTAGGTTAATCACCTTGCTCAAGGGCACATTGAAAGATTTTCCACCTCGTCAGCTTGGGGATTCGAACCAACAACCTTTCGGTTACTGGGACAACACTCTTAACTGCTAGGCTATCAATGATGCCCATGTGTTGATAATGTGATAATGTGATGATAATGTGTTGATAATGTGTTGATAATGTGATGATAATGTGCTAATGTGTTGATAATGTGCTAATGTGTTGATAATGTGATAATGTGTTGATAATGTGATAATGTGTTGATAATGTGATGATAATGTGACAATGTGTTGATAATGTGATAATGTGATAATGTGTTGATAATGTGATAATGCGTTGATAAGGTGATAACGGGTTGATAATGTGATGATAATGGTCCTTCTGTAGCTCAGTTGGTAGAGCATGGCGCTTGTAACGCCAGGGTAGTGGGTTCGATCCCCGGGACCACCCATACGTAGAATGTATGCACACATGACTGTAAGTCGCTTTGGATAAAAGCGTCTGCTAAATGGCATATATTATTATTATTATTATAATGTGCTGATACTGTGATAATGTGTTGATAATGTGATAGTGTGTTGATAATGTGATAATGTGTTAATGTGTTGATAATGACCATATGCTGTACAGTTCCATCAGTGTGAGTCACCAGTGTACACCATGCAGAGGGAAGTCCAGTGTTCTCCCTCCTGTCCTGCTCTATGGGCTAAAGCCTTATACTGCACATGTCCTCTGCTTTAATACAGGAAACATCTCCTCCCCATACGACTCCTTCCAGCCGATGTGAGAGCACTGCGTGTTGATACAGGAGGATCGCACACACATCAGGCACTCATGTACGAGCACACACTAAATCATTTTTCTACATCTTTACCCGGTTAATAAACCCAACTAAACCTGCTACCTCTATTCTCTATCACCACAGAAGAAGATAAATCGACTTTCATCACTGCCGTGCTCCATATGAAGAGGAGCTTCATGTGTGTGATCAGACAGTAAGCGACGGCTGCTATCTGAAAGGTGGATGAAACAGTCTTCTTCCCAGGAAAAACATTGAGAGTAAAAGATGAATAAATTGAGAGAGAAGGCAGAGTTAATTTAAGCAATAACGCAAGAGGGGGTGTGTTATATAGCCAATATACCACGTCTAAGGGCTGTTGTTAGCACGACACAACGCAGAGTGCCTGGATACAGCCCTTAGCCGTGGTATATTAACCATATACCACAAACCCCCGAGGTGTCTTATTGCTATTATAAACTGGTTACCAACATAATTAGAGCAGTAAACATACATGTTCAGTTGAAGTCGGAAGTTTACCTGTGGATGTATTTCAAGGCCTACCTTCAAACCCAGTGCCTCTTTGCTCGGCATCATGGGAAAATCAAAAGTAATCAGCCAAGACCACAGCAAAAAAATAAATATTTGCAGACATCCACAAGTCTGGTTCATCCTTGGGAGCAATTTCCAAATGTCTGAAGGTACCACATTAATCTGTACAAAAAATAGTACGCAGGTATAAACACCATGGGACCAGGCAGCCGTCATACCGCTCAGGAAGGAGACGTATTCTGTCTCCTAGAGATGAACGTACTTTGGTTCTGGTCAATCACAGAACAACCGCAAAGGAACTTGTGTCAGGAATTGTGAAAACTGAGTTTAAATGTATTTGGCTAAAGTGTATTTAAACTTCAGACTTCACCTCTATACCCGTGGTATACGGTCTGATATACCACGGCTGTCAGCCAACCAGCATTCAGGGCTTGAACCACCCAGTTTAAAATGTACTATAATATCACTGCAGAGACGGGGGGGGGTGTCTACAGTCTGTAGTGGTAGTGGTATATTATGTTACAAACAGTAACATATTCTGTAGTAGAGAACTTAGTCTCAGTCATTTACAGGACAGATGATCAGAGAGTCATTATCATTAAAACTAAAGAAGCAGGGGGTAGAGTCCCTCAGTCATTTACAGGACAGATGATCAGAGAGTCATTATCATTAAAACTAAAGAAGCAGGGGGTAGAGTCCCTCAGTCATTTACAGGACAGATGATCAGAGAGTCATTATCATTAAAACTAAAGAAGCAGGGGGTAGAGTCCCTCAGTCATTTACAGGACAGATGATCAGAGAGTCATTATCATTAAAACTAAAGAAGCAGGGGTAGAGTCCCTCAGTCATTTACAGGACAGATGATCAGAGAGTCATTATCATTAAAACTAAAGAAGCAGGGGGAGTCCCTCAGGAGTCAGAGAGTCATTATCAGTCATTTACAGGACAGATGATCAGAGAGTCATTATCATTAAAACTAAAGAAGCAGGGGGTAGAGTCCCTCAGTCATTTACAGGACAGATGATCAGAGAGTCATTATCATTAAAACTAAAGAAGCAGGGGTCCCTCAGTCATTTACAGGACAGATGATCCATTAAAACTAAAGAAGCAGTCATTTACAGGACAGATGATCAGAGAGTCATTATCATTAAAACTAAAGAAGCAGGGGGTAGAGTCCCTCAGTCATTTACAGGACAGATGATCAGAGAGTCATTATCATTAAAACTAAAGAAGCAGGGGGTAGAGTCCCTCAGTCATTTACAGGACAGATGATCAGAGAGTCATTATCATTAAAACTAAAGAAGCAGGGGGTAGAGTCTCACAGTCATTTACAGGACAGATGATCAGAGAGTCATTATCATTAAAACTAAAGAAGCAGGGGGTAGAGTCCCTCAGTCATTTACAGGACAGATGATCAGAGAGTCATTATCATTAAAACTAAAGAAGCAGGGGGTAGAGTCCCTCAGTCATTTACAGGACAGATGATCAGAGAGTCATTATCATTAAAACTAAAGAAGCAGGGGGTAGAGTCTCACAGTCATTTACAGGACAGATGATCAGAGAGTCATTATCATTAAAACTAAAGAAGCAGGGGGTAGAGTCCCTCAGTCATTTACAGGACAGATGATCAGAGCATCATTATCATTAAAACTAAAGAAGCAGGGGGTAGAGTCCCTCAGTCATTTACAGGACAGATGATCAGAGCCTCATTATCATTAAAACTAAAGAAGTAAGGGTAGTCTCACAGTGAAAGAGTAGATACGGGACCTTGCTTCCACATTGTAAAATGAGACCTCCCCCTCTTCATAATCCACATAATCCACAAACACCCCCACCTTCTGGGGCTTCTCTCTCAGGTAGAGGTAGACAACTGATTCCTCAAAGACCCTGTAGTCACATCCCCATTCCACAGCCCTACAGCTCAGTGTCCATTCTCAGAACCTCTTGTAAGAATTCCACTCCTGTTGATGGACCTTCTTCTCACCCCGTAGAAATCCTTCCACACAGCCTTCACCTTCACCTGCACCTCACAGTAGAATCTCCCTGAGGAGAAGCCCTTCTGTCCTCACACACTGCCATATGTCATATAAAACACAGCTCACCTCCAAGTCCCCACACACAGACTTCTGTGAACACTGATCACAGACATGTCCTTGGTGTGTGGAAGAGGTGGAGGTGGTCATTAGTGAGAGAGAACTGCTCCAGCTCAGTGATTTCTTGCTACAGCTCTCTGATCAGCCATCCAGCCTGTCTCTCAGCTGCTCTCTGCTTCTCCTCAATCACCTCAATAAGATCACCCTGGCTTGTCTGAATTGAGCACACTAGAGCTGTGGAGACCTCCACACTCTCTGCTATCTCCTGCTCTGCATCTCTCTTGTTGAGCTCTACCGAGTGCTCTATCTCCTTAACCTTCTGTAGTTTATGACTTGGGTGACTACACACTACTAAGGTGTTGTCGTGCCCTCTTCACTACTGTCTTGGTGTGTTTGGACCATGATAGTTTGTTGGTGATGTGGACACCAATGAACTTGAAACTCTTGTTCGGCCCTCCTTTTCCTGTAGTCCACGATCACCTCCTTTGCCTAGATCATGTTGAGCAAGAGGTTTTTGTCCTGGCCCCACACTGCCACGTCTCTGACCTCCTCCCTATAGACTGTCTCATCGTCGTCGGAGGTGAGAGGTGTTGGGATAGAGCCTGAATTTTACGTGATGTTAACTTTCCTATACCTTCTGTGTCACTGTATTGTTGACGTTATGGTGTGAAATACCTTCTTAATCACTGCCAACTTGAAAACACATCTCTCTTGTAAAATAGATGTTTAAACCCCAGGAAGAGTAGCTGCTGCCTTGGCAGGACAGGAACGAATGGGGATCGATAATAAACCCCAGGAAGAGTAGCTGCTGCCTTGGCAGGACAGGAACGAATGGGGATCGATAATAAACCCCAGGAAGAGTAGCTGCTGCCTTGGCAGGACAGGAACTAATGGGGATCGATAATAAACCCCAGGAAGAGTAGCTGCTGCCTTGGCAGGAACTAATGGGGATCGATAATAAAACCCAGGAAGAGTAGCTGCTGCCTTGGCAGGAACTAATGGGGATCGATAATAAATCCCAGGAAGAGTAGCTGCTGCCTTGGCAGGAACTAATGGGGATCCATAATAAACCCCAGGAAGAGTAGCTGCTGCCTTGGCAGGAACTAATGGGGATCGATAATAAACCCCAGGAAGAGTAGCTGCTGCCTTGGCAGGAACTAATGGGGATCGATAATAAACCCCAGGAAGAGTAGCTGCTGCCTTGGCAGAAACTAATGGGGATCGATAATAAACCCCAGGAAGAGTAGCTGCTGCCTTGGCAGGACAGGAACTAATGGGGATCCATAATAAACCCCAGGAAGAGTAGCTGCTGCCTTGGCAGGAACTAATGGGGATCGATAATAAACCCCAGGAAGAGTAGCTGCTACCTTGGCAGGAACTAATGGGGATCGATAATAAACCCCAGGAAGAGTAGCTGCTGCCTTGGCAGAAACTAATGGGGATCGATAATAAACCCCAGGAAGAGTAGCTGCTGCCTTGGCAGGAACTAATGGGGATCGATAATAAACCCCAGGAAGAGTAGCTGCTGCCTTGGCAGGAACTAATGGGGATCGATAATAAATCCCAGGAAGAGTAGCTGCTGCCTTGGCAGGAACTAATGGGGATCCATAATAAAACCCAGGAAGAGTAGCTGCTGCCTTGGCAGGAATTAATGGGGATCGATAATAAATACCAGGAAGAGTAGCTGCTGCCTTGGCAGGAACTAATGGGGATCCATAATAAACCCCAGGAAGAGTAGCTGCTGCCTTGGCAGGAACTAATGGGGATCCATAATAAACCCCAGGAAGAGTAGCCGCTGCCTTGGCAGGAACTAATGGGGATCCATAATAAACCCCAGGAAGAGTAGCTGCTGCCTTGGCAGGAACTAATGGGGATCCATAATAAATACACATACGAATTAAAGCAAGTCCAGCAGATATTGTCATTTAATCCAGTGACATCTCATTGAAAATAATGTTTCTCTGATGTTCTAATAATAAACATGTTTTATCTCTTAGGAAAAGAAACAAGTGTTTATGATCCACACATACACGATCGTTCAAAAGTTTGGAGTCACTTAGAAATGTCCTTGTTTTTGAAAGAAAAGCTATTTTTTTGTCCATTAGAATAACAACAAATTGATCAGAAATACAGTGTAGACCTTTTTTAATGTAGTAAATTACTATTGTAGCTGGAAACGACTGATTTTTTAATGGAATATCTACATAGGCGTACAGAGGCCCATTATCAGCAACCATCACTCCTGTGTTCCAATGGCACATTGTGTTAGCTAATCCAAGTTTACCATTTTAAAAGGCTAATTGATCATTAGAAAACTGTTTTGCAATTATGTTAGCACAGCTGAAAATGCACTAAAACTGGCCTTCTTTCATCTAGTTGAGTATCTGGAGCATCAGCATTTATGGGTCAAAATGGCCAGAAACAAATAACTTTCTTCTGAAACTCATCAGTCTATTCTTGTTCTGAGAAATGAAGGCTATTCCATGTGAGAAATTGCCAAGAAACTGAAGATCTTGTACAAAGCTGTGTACTACTCCCTTCACAGAACTGCGCAAACTGGCTCTAACCAGAATAGAAAGAGGAGTGGGAGGCCCCGGAGCACAACTGAGCAAGAGGACAAGTACATTAGAGTGTCTAGTTTGAGAAACAGACGCCTCATAAGTCCTCAACTGGCAGCTTCATTAAATGGTACCCACAAAACACCAGTCTCAACGTCAAAAGTGAAGAGGCGTCTCCGAGATGCTGGCCTTCCACATGGGGTTGTTCAATGACAGACATGCATTTGTTTAAAACCTATCACGAGATGTTTTTATTTTATTTCAGAGAGATAATCAATCACATTGTTACAAAACTACACACAGTATACTGTATCTCCCTCACTTTCACTGCAAGGTTTTACACAGTCAAATGTGCAAAATAATATATTTTTTAATAAAGAACTATACTCCATAAAGAGATGAAGTTGTGTAATGATGATATTGAGGAGGATGCAGCAGAGTGCAGTAGATGGGACTCTAGATCCTATAACACAACACACGCCAAACTCTTCCTGTCTGAGGACGGGAAAAAACAGGTGAGCTCTGGAATGCCCAGAGAGGTTTGATACAGCTGTCGAGGCTTCGGGAAAGAAGGGCTTCTCCTCAGGAAGATTACACTATACGAGTTGCAGGGGAAAACCAGGCGGGCTTCAGGTGTGGCTGGAGAGTCCATCAACAGAAAAGAGGTTATAGGATCAAGTCCTGTGAATGGATATTGGACTGTGGGGCTGTGGAATGGGGATAAATGAAAGGCTTTACATGGAACCTCATGTCCACCTCTCCCTGGGAGAGAAGCCCCAGAAGGTGGGGGTGTTTATGGGTTATGAAGAGGGGGAGGTCTATTTTTACACTGTGGAGGCCAGGTCCCTTATCTAATCTTTCGCTGGCTGCACCTTTAAGGAGAGACTCTACCCACTCCTCTGTACATTCGATAACACTGTTAGGAAAAACTCACTGATCATCTGCCCTGTAAATCTCACAGAATGAGTTTACTCCACTTAGTTTAATACACGATAGAGTTGCACGTTCTTCAATACATAAATAAATATATATAAACACAGTATATTCTAGAGATACATGTGTTTCTGTTATGAGATGTTCATGATCTAATTCAAATTAAATGTCTGCCTTTGGAGAAGTGGTCTACAGAGGAGAATGTAACTCAAGATTATTGGTCCACAAACAAGGAACTAGACAATGCATCAGTTGTAAAAGACTATGGGTCAGGAATGTTGAGGTCAGATGACTATTCAGTAGGTTAATCACTGGACAACAATAAAACCCACAGAGTAAATGCAGGAGGTTGGACAGGAAGTCATATAAAAAAGAATAGTCAGATCCAACTGGCCCAGAACAAAGGCAATATAATAAAATAGAAACTGTGTTTCTGACACCGTCATCCTGATTTTATAGACATTTACAATCCTCAGTCATCCCTCTTTATCTCTTTCTCTCATTGTTGCCTCACTCCAACTTCTCTGTCTATTTCCCTATTATTTCTCCTTATATGTCTCCCTCTCTTTTCCTCTCCCCCCTCTTTCTGCAGTGAGTGACTCACCTGTGTATAATTCACCTACCCAGTGACTCCCTTATGGAACATAGAGGCGGAGCTGCCACTCTGGGTTCTGAGTGAAACATGGAGGCAGCGTCTCTGCAAGTTGTTTTTCTCTTCTCTCTCCTCCTGTACAACAACACTCTCTCTACCTCCAATAATAACCAGCTCCACCCCCTCAATTTCCTCCTTTCCCTCCTCCCTCTTCTCTCTCCTTCTATACTCTGACTCACTCCTCATTGTATTCCTCCTGACTCAACACTGCTGTTTGCCTCTGTCCCTACTGCCCCTCTCCCTCAGAGAGAGAGAGAGAGAGAGAGAGAGAGAGAGAGAGCGTAGCAGAGGACTATATAACAGAGCCGTAGAGAGTACCAAACAATCTTTTTATGACAGAGAAGTATTCCATATTAATCACATCATGAACACACTCCCTTTGTGTAAACGGTTAATTCTATGCATTGGTCTCTGGTCATACCCTCACATACCCTCACCCAGGATGTTAATAAAGTAGTACATACTGCATGCTGTTCTGGAGTGCTCTCCCAGCTGCTGCCTCTGCTTTACTCCTCTACTGATACTAAACTCTCTCATACATATCTAACTCACTCACTGTATAGTACAGTCCTACAGTAGCCTACTACAGCACATCAATGTATTCCCATGAGTGCAGATGGAACGCACACGCAGGGGAAATCTGCTGCACATATGCAGATTTGAACCCCAGCTTGTCATCACAGTTACCGTCCCTGAGCCATCTGCTGATTGACTGACGTCAGTGAGCTGACCTGTGATTGACTCCTCACAAAGGGTCTCCTATTGGCTGGGCGCTCCGGGAAGGATGCCACTTCCTCACATGCGGGATCCATGCAGTTCTTGACCCAGCTTTCTGTATGCATTACCGCAGGGTGTATCTCAATAGTCTCGACGTGGATTCCTTTCCTTGTCTCCTTGTTTCCTTGTCTCGTTGGGTTATCATGCGTTGATCTGAAAAAGACAGGATGGATGAGGGCGGGATGAGTGGAAGTCTAGCAGCTCTGTGGTGAGTGTGTTTCCACCTGTCCAGGTCTTCTAGATCAGTGCAAACAAAGGAAAGGTGACAAGGAGACGAGGCCATTTCAGAAAATGGAAATTCAGCCATGGTGAAATAAACACTTGTGTTATGTATGCTGTCAGTCTGAGCAGGGCCCACTCACACTGGAGGAAACAGGATATGACATCATCAGTGGTGATTCATTGATGGGGTGAATGGACTCTTGCTACAAGCACATTTCACACATATTTTTATTGCGTTAATTATAGTGATAGATTTCCTCCACTGTAAGAATGTAGATGAGAGGGAAATGGCCTGTTGCCCTCATTGAAATAGATTGGGAGTAATTTCCTTAATTCTGTACTGGAACCAGTAGGGGGCATGTGTCAGACTTTGTACAAAAAAATGCTAAGGAGTCAGAGAGAGAGATACACACACACACACACAAACTTATAAAAAATGTAAGATTATTATAATTGTTTTACATTATAACATATACACATGAAAACGACAGCATACAGACATACGAACATCAACTGCGTCCCACCTGCCCAGACTTACCTGTCGAGTCCCACCTGCCCAGACCTACCTGTCCAGTCCCACCTGCCCAGACTCACCTGTCCAGTCCCACCTGTCCAGTCCTACCTGCCCAGACTCACCTGCTCAGACTCACCTGTCAAGTCCCACCTGCCCAGACTCACCTGTCCAGTCCCACCTGCCCAGACTCACCTGCCCAGACCTACCTGTCCAGACCCACCTGCCCAGACCCACCTGCCCAGAACCACCTGTCCAGACCCACCTGCCCAGATCCACCTGCCCAGACCCACCTGTCCAGACCCACCTGCCCAGACCCACCTGTCCAGACCCACCTGCCCAGACCCACCTGCCCAGACCCACCTGTCCAGACCCACCTACCCAGATCCACCTGCCCAGACACACCTGCCCAGTCCTACCTGTCCAGACTTACCTGCCCAGACCCACCTACTCACAACCCCATCTCCTGCATCAGTCTCCACCACATGGCCTCAAACTGCATCATTTCTTTCTCCATTTCCCATCCACTTTCAGCATGTAGATAATAAAGCATCTTTCCATTGTGTTAACGATGGAGGATTAGTTGATTTCCAGTTTTGAAGTATACATTTTTTCAAGATGAAAGATGAGAAAAGTATCGTCCAACCCGTCGGGTAGCTCACTGATTCATCATAGGCCATGTCTTGAAATATGCAGACAGACGGATTGAAAGCCACATTTCCGAGTTCCCAGAAGGCATGAATTATCGAGTCTTTGTTAGTTTTACACTTAAGATATTTTATTTTACCGTCATTTAACTAGGCAATTCAGTTTAAGAACAAATTCTTCAATGCCAGCCTAGGAACAGTGGGTTAACTGCCTTGTTCAGGGACAGAACGACTGATGTTTACCTTGTTAGCTCGGGGATTCAATCTTGCAACCTTTCGGTTACAAGTCCAACGCTCTAACCACTAAGGTACCTGCCGCCCCATAACTGCCATTGTGCTGTATCATTTTTACATTTTGTCTCTTGTATAATACGTTCTATTACTGTATTAAGCGTGCATTGTTGTTAACTGTAATTTTAATAGTTATGTTCAAGCATTCCCTCCATTTTGTGCTAATGCCAGTTATTTTGAAGTCTTGGTTACAATAGTAAAACAAAAAATGTTTGAATAGATTGTCAGTGGGATAGGTTTTGTATAGCTTACCTATCATATGAAGAGAGGGAGGGAGGGAGGGAGGGAGGGGAGGGAGGGGAGGGAGGGAGGGGAGGAGTTAGGGAGGGAGGGGAGGGAGGGAGGGAGGGAGGGAGGGAGGGAGGGGAGGGAGGGGGAGGGAGGGAGGGAGGGGAGGGAGGGGGGAGGGAGGGAGGGAGGGGAGGGGGAGGGAGGGAGGGAGGGAGGGAGGGAGGGAGGGAGGGGGAGGAGGGAGGGGGGAGGAGGGAGGGAGGGAGGGAGGGGGAGGGGAGGAGGGAGGGAGGGAGGGAGGGAGGGAGGGAGGGAGGGAGGGAGGGAGGGAGGGAGGGAGGGGGGGGGGGAGGGAGGGAGGGAGGGAGGAGGGAGGGAGGAGGGAGGGAGGGAGGGAGGGAGGGAGGGAGGGGGAGGAGGGAGGGAGGGAGGGAGGGAGGGAGGGAGGGAGGGAGGGAGGGAGGGAGGGAGGGGAGGGGGGGAGGGAGGGAGGGAGGGGGGGAGGGAGGGAGGGAGGGAGGGGGGAGGAGGGAGGGGGAGGGAGGGAGGGAGGGAGGGGGGAGGGGGGAGGGGGAGGGAGGGAGGGAGGGAGGGAGGAGGGAGGGAGGGAGGGAGGAGGGAGGGAGGGAGGGAGGGGGGAGGGAGGGAGGGAGGGAGGGAGGGAGGGGGGAGGGAGGGAGGGAGGGAGGGAGGGAGGGAGGGGAGGAGGGAGGGAGGGAGGGAGGGAGGGGAGGGAGGGAGGGAGGGAGGGAGGGAGGGAGGGAGGGAGGGAGGGAGGGGAGGAGGAGGGAGGGAGGGAGGGAGGGAGGGAGGGAGGGAGGGAGGAGGGAGGGGAGGGAGGGAGGGAGGGAGGGAAGGGAGGGAGGGAGGGAGGGAGGGAGGGAGGGAGGGGGAGGGAGGGGAGGGAGGGAGGGAGGGAGGGAGGGAGGGAGGGAGGGAGGGAGGGAGGGGGGGAGGGAGGGAGGGGGGGAGGGAGGGAGGGAGGGAGGCAGGGGAGGAGGGAGGGGGAGGGAGGGAGGGAGGGAGGGAGGGGAGGGAGGGGGAGGAGGGAGGGAGGGAGGGAGGGGGAGGGAGGGAGGGAGGGGGGAGGGAGGGGAGGGGAGGGAGGGAGGGAGGGAGGGAGGGAGGGAGGAGAGGGAGGGAGGGAGGGAGGGAGGGAGGGGGAGGGAGGGAGGGAGGGAGGGAGGGGAGGAGGGAGGGAGGGAGGGAGGGAGGGAGGGGAGGAGGGAGGGAGGGAGGGGGAGGGAGGGAGGGAGGGAGGGAGGGAGGGGAGGGGGGAGGGAGGGAGGGAGGGAGGGAGGGAGGGAGGGAGGGAGGGAGGAGGGAGGGAGGGAGGGAGGGGAGGAGGGAGAGAGGGAGGGAGGGAGGGAGGGAGGGAGATGAAAGTAAGAAAAAAGGGCAGAGTTCACTTGCAGTGCCATGCCAGCATTAGTGACAGGACACGTCTGTTTCATGCCTCACATTCCATTTCATTTACAACTTCAAACAGCTTCTGTAACAACAGACATACAGCACTAAACTAAATAACTGAACAATGGAACCTAACACAGCTCCACAACATTTCCATTCAACAATATGTAACTAAATTATGCTAGGCAGCAAAACACTAAATCATTCACAGTTTAAGGCAGGCATTTTTAGGGAACATTTTGGGATCAATTGATGTTGTTTTTTAAAATAAACTTCAAACACATTCAGTACTGTTGCGCCATTTGTATAACTGTCATAACTAAAAACCTAACCTACTGTATCTCTAAAACCTAAAACAGTCTCTGATTCCCTCACCAGCATGGCTGACAGAAGGGGCCACACTCTCACACAGTAGTGATCGGATTCATTCCCTCACCAACATGGCTGACAGAAGGGGCCACACTCTCACACAGTAGTGATCGGATTCATTCCCTCACCAGCATGGCTGACAGAAGGGGCCACACTCTCACACAGTAGTGATCGGAGTCATTCCCTCACCAACATGGCTGCCCAGCTTTTGTTTATTGACGTTACCCCCCTCACCGTGAGAAGGTCGCCTGCTGTCCACCCCCCCATCCATTTCTCATACACTCTGCTGAATCCTCATGTCAACTAATTACTCTTCTCAAAGCTGCTTAACGAACCGCTTAATTACAAACTGAATTTGGCTGTCGCCCGGTGCATCGACCCCCCACCCCAACACCCTCGCACTTAGAAGTTGGCCGTAGACAGTGATTTTAGGTCAGTTTGGCATTTCCACCCTTTACGGTTTAAGAGAGGATTGGGAGAGGCTAAGCAGATTCTGGACCTGTACCTAAGGGCCAACTTCTCCCCATAACCTCTCCCAGCCCCCCTCCTCTGGGGTCACCAGCCTGTCTGTGACAAGCCCTGGGATCCCCTCAGCCTTCTACAGACTGCAGGATATGAATTGTGATCTCCTGGCGCTGGATCAGAACAGTGAGAATAAATGCATGAACAAAAGACATGGTAATAATGAAGGAATTGACTTTAATGTCCTTCAAGAGGAAATGAGACATGTGTAGTGTTTATTTACTCTCTGACGTTTCAAAGATGATATCGCCAACTCAATTGTTTCACAATTTTTCTTCCGCATCACTGCATTCTTCTCTGTCATTACATAGACTGGAAAATAAATACGAGAGGAGGAAATGTGACAACAAAGAATGGTCTGGTTCTACCTGTCGGTCATGGGACAGTAAACTGGCTGACATTTTAACAGGGCTATAGAAATACTGAACATACTGTGAGAGGAGAGAGCTGGAGGGTTTTACCATTGATGGTTCATCCTCAATGTTCCCTTAGTTTAGCCTGGTTTCATACACTCAGGAAAAAAAGCTGCTATCTAAAACCTAAAATGGTTCTTTGGCTGTCCCCATAGGAGAACCCTTTGAAGAAACCATAGTGATTCAAGGTAGAACCCTTTTGGTTCCAGGTAAAAACCCTTTTGGGTTCCATGTAGAACCCTTTTCACTGAGGGTTCTACATAGAACCCAAAAGGGTTCTACCCGAAACCAGAAGGGGTTCTACCTGGAACCAAAAAGGGTTCTCCTATGGGGGCAACCGAAGAACCCTTTTGGAACCCTAGTGTAGACTAGACGTAACATAGTAAATGAAATTCCGGGACACTCAAATTAGTGTGATATGTTATGATCAATAATGTCAAAAGCTGCACTGAAGTTTATCAAAACAGTTCATACAATCTTTTGATGATCAATTTCTCTCTGCCAATCATCAGTCATTTGTGTAAGTGCCATGCATGTTGAATACCCCTCCCTGTAAGCAGGCTGAAAGTATGTGGCTCATTTAGTTACTGTAAAATAACATTGCATCTGGTCAAACACAATGTTTTCCGAAGGTTTATCAAGGGTTGGTAACTGGCTGATTGGTTGGCTATTTGAGCCAGTAAAGGATGCATTATCAGAATGACTTTTGCTTCCCTCCAGGCCTGAGGGGGCACACTTCTTTTTTGTAAGCTTAGATTGAAGAGCTGGCAAATAGGAGTGGCAATTTTGTCCTCTATCATCCTCAATCATTTTTCATCCAAGTTGTCTGACGCGGGTGGCTTGTCATTGTTGACAGACAGCAATGAAAATCACCTCTTCCACACTCACTTTATGGAATTCAGAAATACAACGCTTGTTTTTTACAATTTGGTCATTTGTACATGTATAGGTTTGACTTTTGATGCTGGCATGTCATGCCTAGATTTGCTAAGCTTGACAATTAAAAAATCATTCAAGTAATTGGCAGTATCAGTGGGTTTTGTGATGAATGAATCATCTGATTCAATGAATGGCGGAGCCGAGTTGTCCTTTCTGTCCAAAATGTCATTGACGGTGCTCCAAAGCTTTTTACTATCAATCTTCATATCCTTTATTTTTGTTTCATAGTGTAGTTCTTCTTTTTCTTCTGTTTAGTCACATGATTTCTCAATTTACAGTAGGTTTGATAATCGGTTATACAGCCAGACTTAATTTTAAGAGTTTTTATCTCAATTGTCTTAATGGGTGCATGCTTATTAGTAACTGGAGTAAATGTGTAAAATGTCTGGTTGTTCCTCTTTGCACACCACAGACCAGCAAACACGCGTTACACTGTCAACATAAGAATCACTACAAAACCTTTTGTAGGAACTCTTGTACACTATATTAGGCCCAGCCTTTTGAAACTTTGGTTTTCCAAGATACAGTATTGGTACCTTATTGTGATCACTACATCCAATGGGTTTGGATACTGATTTACAGCACATTTCTACATCATTAGTAAAGATGTGATCAATACATGTTGATGATTTCATTCCTGTGCTGTTTGTAAATACCCTGGTAGGTTGACCGATAACCTGAACCAGATTGCAGGCACTGGTTACAGTTTAAATATTTTTCTTGAATGGGTAGCTTGAAGAAATCCAGTCAATATTTACATCACCCAGAAAATAAACCTCTCTATTGATATCACACATGCACTCAATTCACACATATTATCCAGATACTGACTGTTAGCACTTGGTGGTCTATAGCAGCTTCCTACAAGCATAGGCTTTAGGTGAGGCAAATGAACCTGTAGCCATATTACTTCAACATTACTTGACATGAGATCCTCTCTAAGCTTTACTAGAATGTGGCTCTGAATATAGACCACAACACCACCCCCGTTGGCATTTCTGTATTTTCTGTAGATGTTATAACCATGTATTTCAACCACTGTATCATCAAAGGTATTATCTAAGTGAGTTTCAGAGATAGTCAGTATATGAATGTCATCTGTTACTAGCAAGTTCTCTATTTCATTAACCTTGTTTCTTAAGATACATATATGTTTATGGGCTATTTTTATCACTTTTCTGGGATTATTTTGATTATTTTACTGAGTGGCTTATGAGAAGTAGACATGACAGGGATATTTACGATATGTTTGAGCTGATAGTGCAGGATGAGCTGCACG
>NC_060185.1:10683581-10718469 GCF_021184085.1 Oncorhynchus gorbuscha | reverse complement strand
AGTGGACTTCCTACTAGGACACACCTCCTAAGTGTTAACAGTGGACTTCCTACTAGGACACACCCCCTCAGTGTTAACAGTGGACTTCATACTAGGACACACCTCCTAAGTGTTAACAGTGGTCTTCCTACTAGGACACACCCCCTCAGTGTTAACAGTGGACTTCATACTAGGACACACCTCCTAAGTGTTAACAGTGGTCTTCCTACTAGGACACACCTCCTAAGTGTTAACAGTGGTCTTCCTACTAGGACACACCTCCTCTGTGTTAACAGTGGACTTCCTACTAGGACACACCTCCTAAGTGTTAACAGTGGTCTTCCTACTAGGACACACCTCCTCTGTGTTAACAGTGGACTTCCTACTAGGACACACCTCCTAAGTGTTAACAGTGGTCTTCCTACTAGGACACACCTCCTAAGTGTTAACAGTGGTCTTCCTACTAGGACACACCTCCTCTGTGTTAACAGTGGACTTCCTACTAGGACACACCTCCTAAGTGTTAACAGTGGTCTTCCTACTAGGACACACCTCCTCTGTGTTAACAGTGGACTTCCTACTAGGACACACCTCCTAAGTGTTAACAGTGGTCTTCCTACTAGGACACACCTAAGTGTTAACAGTGGTCTTCCTACTAGGACACACCTCCTAAGTGTTAACAGTGGACTTCCTACTAGGACACACCTCCTCAGTGTTAACAGTGGTCTTCCTACTAGGACACACCTCCTCAGTGTTAACAATAGCTATAGGATCGACAGAGGCATTCAGGGGACTTAGAGCGACATGAATTAGAAAACTTACATTATGACATCCAACGCTCCTGGGACAACTACAGCACTACAACAACTCAGCGACACAAAGGCAGGGATTATCTGAGCAGGACTTGGGACATTGAAGTAGCCTAGTTGTTAGAGTGTTGGACCTCTAACCGAAAGGTTGCAAGATTGAATCCCTGAGCTGACAAGGTCTGTCGTTCTGCCCCTGAACAAGGCAGTTAATTTAACCCACTGTTCCTAGGCCGTCATTGAAAATAAGAATTTGTTCTTAACTGACTTTCCTAGTTAAATAAAGGAACGGCATCTGTTGTAGAATGGTAGGAAGCACCATTGTAATGTCCTGTACTTGTGCTCTGAGGTAGCAATGGGTTTTTGCCCCGTGAATTGAGATGTTTCTCACCATAGAGCTACCGATGAAGACACCTGGTGCAACAACTGAGGAGGATATGGCAGAACACGTGCCCAAGGGCCCTCACCTCCAGGGGACCCCCATTGATTTTGTAAGTCACTCTCCCTCAGATATCCCTCACTCTTCCTCAGATATCATTAACAGGGCATAAACATGGCAAAATGGATAGAATTGCAGGAAATTAGCTGTAAAACTGCAAAACATTTCTCTGAACCCCATGACAAAACCGATAGAATTGCAAATGTTTTTTGTTTTTTTAAATAATCTCTGCCCCATGACAAAAAGTGTAGAACTGCAGAAAATTATATTTATACTTTTAGTGTAGTGAGCTAAATCAGGGTCACACAATGTTTCTTGGTAGTCTTAAACTAATCTACTTTGAAACAAAAGTATACACCTCTGTCACGCCCTTGGCCATAGAGAGGATTTTTATTCTCTATTTTGGTTAGGTCAGGGTGTGACTAGGGTGGGCATTCTATGTTCTTTTTTTCTATGTTTTTGTATTTCTTTGTTTTTGGCCGGGTATTGTTCTCAATCAGGGACAGCTGTCTGTCGTTGTCTCTGATTGGAAACCATACTTAGGTAGCCTGGTTGTCTCTGATTGAGAACCATACTTAGGTAGCCTGGTTGTCTCTGATTGAGAACCATACTTAGGTAGCCTGGTTGTCTCTGATTGAGAACCATACTTAGGTAGCCTGGTTGTCTCTGATTGAGAACCATACTTAGGTAGCCTGGTTGTCTCTGATTGAGAACCATACTTAGGTAGCCTGGTTGTCTCTGATTGGGAACCATACTTAGGTAGCCTGGTTGTCTCTGATTGAGAACCATACTTAGGTAGCTCTGGCCCACATGGGTTTTGTGGGTAGTTGTTTTCTGTTTCGTATCTGTACCAGACACAACTGTTTCGGTTATTCTTTTTGTCATTTTTGAATGTAGTGTTCAGTTACTAATAAATTAATTATGAACACGTACCACGCTGCACCTTGGTCCTCACCTGCTTCTCTTGAATATCGTGACAACCTCACACATGGTTATGGGCTTAAAGAAAATAAGACACCTGTACCATGTCAGATATCGAGTTGAAATGTATTACATTTTTAGTTTGCGTCCCAATATTACACTTTAAATACATCACAGAAAACCAACATAGAAACAACAGATTTTGTTGCCAAAAGAAATGACAAGTTTATTCATTATGGTTATTATGAAAAATATTCATAACATTCTACCCATGAGGCCAATTTCAAAATCTATAATGACTTTTTGAATGTCTTTTATTAGAGTACCCAGATAGTGTAATACTTGACACCATCACAGCCAGATCTTTAGAGTGATCCTCAAATGTCTCCACATATTTATTTATTTAAATTTCACCTTTGTTTAACCAGGTAGGCTAGTTGAGAACAAGTTCTCATTTGCCTCTGCGACCTGGCCAAAATAAAGCGTAGCAATTCGACACGAGACATACAACAACACAGAGTTACACATGGGATAAACAAAACATACAGACAATAATACAGTAGAACAAAATAAAACAAAACGTCTATATACATAGGGTGATGTAGAAGTGGGTACTAGCAGCTTGATGCTGCTGGAGAGAAAACTAATATCTATACTGTATAAGTGGATAAATGACTGGATGTGGATAAGATGGACTGTCCTGGATGTGGATAAGATAGGAGAGATGGACTTTCCTGGATGTAGATAAGATAGGAGATATGGACTGTCCTGGATGTGGATGAGATGGGAGATATGGACTGTCCTGGATGTGGAAAAGATAGGAGAAATGGACCTTCCTGGATGTGGATAAGATGGACTGTCCTGGATGTGGATAAGATAGGAGATATGGACTGTCCTGGATGTAGATAAAATGGGAGAAATGGACTGTCCTGGATGTGGATAAGATGGGAGAGATGGACTGTCCTCAATCTGGATAAGATGGGAGATATGGACTGTTCTGGATGTGGATAAGATGGGAGATATGGACTGTTCTCAATGTAGATAAGATGGGAGATATGGACTGTCCTGGATGTGGCTAAGATGGGAGATATGGACTGTTCTCAATGTAGATAAGATAGGAGATATGGACTGTCCTGGATGTGGATAAGATGGGAGATATGGACTGTCCTGGATGTGGATAAGATGGGAGATATGGACTGTCCTCAATGTGGATGAGATGGGAGATATGGACTGTCTTCAATGTGGATAAGATGGGAGATATGGACTGTTCTCAATGTAGACAATATAGGAGACATGGACTGTCCTGGATGTGGATAAGATGGGAGATATGGACTGTTCTCAATGTAGATAAGATAGGAGATATGGACTGTCCTGGATGTGGATAAGATAGGAGATATGGACTGCCCTGGATGTGGATAAGATGGGAGATATGGACTGTCCTGGATGTGGATAAGATGGGAGATATGGACTGTCCTCAATGTGGATAAGATGGGAGATATGGATTGTCCTCAATCTGGATAAGATGGGAGATATGGACTGTCCTCAATCTGGATAAGATGGGAGATATGGACTGTCCTCAATGTGGATAAGATGGGAGATATGGACTGTCCTCAATCTGGATAAGATGGGAGATATGGACTGTCCTCAATCTAGAAAAGATGGGAGATATGGACTGTCCTCAATCTGGATAAGATGGGAGATATGGACTGTCCTCAATCTGGATAAGATGGGAGAGATGGACTGTCCTGGATGTGGATAAGATAGATATGGACTGTCCTGGATGTGGATAAAATAGATATGGACTCTCCTGGATGTGGATAAAATGAGAGAGATGGGATGTCCAGGATGTGGATTAGATAGGAGAGATGGACTGTCCTGGATGTGGATAAGATAGATATGGACTGTACTGGATGTGGATAAGATAGATATGGACTGTCCAGAATGTGGATAAAATGAGAGAGATGGACTGTCCTGGATGTGGATAAGATAGATATGGACTGTCCTGGATGTGGATAAAATGAGAGAGATGGGCTGTCCTGGATGTGGATAAGATAGGAGAGATGGACTGTCCTGGATGTGGATAAGATGGGAGAGATGGACTGTCCTCAATGTGGATAAGATAGGAGATATGGACTGTCCTGGATGTGGATAAGATAGGAGAGATGGACTGTCCTGGATGTGGATAAAACAGGAGATATGGACTGTCCTGGATATAGATAAGATGGGAGAGATGGGCTGTCCTGGATGTGGATAAGGTGGGAGAGATGGACTGTCCTGGATGTAGATAAGATGGGAGAGATGGGCTGTCCGAGATGTGGATAAAATGGGAGAGATGGGCTGTCATGGATGTAGATAAGATAGGAGATATGGACTGTCCTGAATGTGGATAAGATATGAGATATGGACTGTCCTGGATGTCGATAAGATAGAAGAGATGGACTGTCCTGGATGTGGATAAAACAGGAGATATGGACTGTCCTGGATGTAGATAAGATGGGAGAGATGGACTGTCCTGGATGTAGATAAGATGGGAGAGATGGACTGTCCTGGATGTAGATAAGATAGGAGAGATGGACTGTCCTGGATGTAGATAAGATGGGCGAGATGGACAGTCCTGGATGTAGATAACATGGGAGAGATGGACTGTCCTGGATGTAGATAAGATGGGAGAGATGGACTGTTCTGGATGTAGATGAGATGGGAGAGATGGACTGTCCTGGATGTGGATAAGATAGGAGAGATGGACTGTCCTGGATGTGGATAAGATAGGAGAGATGGATTGTCCTGGATGTGGATAAGATATGAGATATGGACTGTCCTGGATGTAGATAAGATGGGAGAGATGGGCTGTCCTGGATGTGGATAAGGTGGGAGAGATGGACTGTCCTGGATGTAGATAAGATGGGAGAGATGGGCTGTCCGGGATGTGGATCAAATGGGAGATATGGACTGTACTCAATGTAGATAAGATGGGAGATATGGACTGTCCTCAATGTAGATAAGATGGGAGATATGGACTGTCCTCAATCTGGATAAGATGGGAGATATGGACTGTCCTCAATGTGGATAAGATGGGAGATATGGACTGTCCTGGATGTGGATAAGATAGATATGGGCTGTCCTGGATGTGGATAAAATGAGAGAGATGGACTGTCCTGGATGTGGATAAGATAGGAGAGATGGACTGTCCTGGATGTGGATAAGTTGGGAAAGATGGAATGTCCTGGATGTGGATAAGATAGATATGGGCTGTCCTGGATGTGGATAAAATGAGAGAGATGGACTGTCCTGGATGTGGATAAGATAGGAGAGATGGACTGTCTTGGATGTGGATAAGATGGGAGAGATGGGCTGTCCTGGATGTAGATAAGATGGGAGAGATGGACTGTCCTGGATGTGGATAAAACAGGAGATATGGACTGTCCTGGATGTAGATAAGATGGGAGAGATGGGCTGTCCTGGATGTAGATAAGATGGGAGAGATGGACTGTCCTGGATGTGGATAAAACAGGAGATATGGACTGTCCTGGATGTAGATAAGATGGGAGAGATGGGCTGTCCTGGATGTAGATAAGATAGGAGAGATGGACTGTCCTGGATGTAGACAAGATAGGAGATATGGACTGTCCTGGATGTAGATAATATAGGAGATATGGACTGTCCTGGATGTAGATAAGATAGGAGAGATGGACTGTCCTGGATGTAGATAAGATAGGAGAGATGGACTGTCCTGGATGTAGACAAGATAGGAGATATGGACTGTCCTGGATGTAGATAATATAGGAGATATGGACTGTCCTGGATGTAGATAAGATAGGAGAGATGGACTGTTCTGGATGTAGATAAGATAGGAGATATGGACTGTCCTGTATGTAGATAAGATGGGAGAGATGGACTGTCCTGGATGTAGATAAGATGGGAGAGATGGGCTGTCCTGGATGTAGATAAGATAGGAGAGATGGGCTGTCCTGGATGTAGATAAGATGGGAGAGATGGGCTGTCCTGGATGTAGATAAGATAGGAGATATGGACTGTCCTGGATGTAAATAAGATGGGAGAGATGGGCTGTTCTGGATGTAGATAAGATGGGAGATATGGACTGTCCTGGATGTAGATAAGATGGGAGAGATGGACTGTGCTCTTTTCCTGCTTCATGCAGCGATTCATTTCTGTATTTATAGTTCTGGTTGGAAGAGTATGTGGGAGTACTGGAGAGAGAGTGCGATAGTGTATCCGTACGTGTGTCCAGGTGTGTGTTTATGTGTGTGTGTGTGTCTGTGTGTGTGTGTGTGTGTGTGTGTGTGTGTGTGTGTGTGTGTGTGTGTGTGTGTGTGTGTGTGTGTGTGTGTGTGTGTGTGTGTGTGTGTGTGTGTGTGTGTGTGTGTGTGTGTGTGTGATCTTCCACTATCTCAGTGGAAGATCAGCCACAGCCTCAGATGAGTTTGGACCTGAAGGAAGTACAGAGGTATGAGAAAAACACACACACACACACACACACACACACACACACACACACACACACACACACACACACACACACACACACACACACACACACACACACACACACACACACACACACACACACACACACACACACACACACACACACACACCAGAGCAAAACATATATTTATATATATACATTATATATATTATACTCTATACATCCTCCTCTACACTCAGTCCCAGTTCACATCACACCCCCTTTCTCTAAACCAGGAGAAACAGTAATCCAAACATTCCAACAAGAAGCAGTGATAACATCATTTCCTTCCTGATAGATAGATAGCTCTGGGCCTGCAGTGGAGTGTGACCGTGGGAAAGAGGCTCCCATACGCTGAGAGATTTAACATCTACAATCTGTCTTTGTATCCGTGTGTGTGTGTGTGTGTGTGTGTGTGTGTGTGTGTGTGTGTGTGTGTGTGTGTGTGTGTGTGTGTGTGTGTGTGTGTGTGTGTGTGTGTGTGTGTGTGTGTGTGTGTGTGTGTGTGTGTGTGTGTGTGTGTGTGTGTGTGTGTGTGTGTGTGTGTGTGCCTGCGTGTGTGTGTGTGTGTGTGTGACACTATACCTAAGTCCACTAAATAATAAATGTGTAAACCCCTCTCATCCATCAGTCTTCATTGAACTTTAATAGCCATATAAACGCTTTAATTACACAGTCCTATTAGACCAGTCCTATCGAGGTAGTGAACGTTTTAGCAGGCTTCGAGCACTTCACATCTGGCTACGTGACCACTGTAGCTCCTTGGGGGACAATTTGTACACCTTTTGGATGAGCGATCCACCCTAATCATCTGGGTGCATGGATCCTGTCCAAACACTGCAAGGCAGCGATGAGGCATTGACTGATCTAATCATTCTCCTCAAAGTTATTTACTTCCATTAAATCGCAGCGATATCATTTCGCCACAGCGTCTCATGTTTATACTGTAAGGGGGTATTGTAAATAGTAATTATGTTAGCTCCACCTATGCTATTAATAGTTTGATATCACGCTATCGTTTTGCCTCATGTGCTCATAAGCGTATGGATATTGTCAATAGTTATGTTGTGCACATTCACCTGAATTCTACTATTAACTGTGTGACTTTGAATCCAACCAGGAAGCCCATTTGCAACTCATCCAGTTCTATTGACTCTTGTATCACCATGGATACTCCGGCTGTTTGGTCTGTTACATATCAATGTGCAAAGCCTGACATCTAAACTGGACTGTCTGGGTGCATGACACTATCTCAGAGATCTGGGTGAATGATTTGACTATGGATAAGGACTTTGTTAATGCGGACTATAACGTTTTTAGATGTGAAAAAAAGGGGGTATTTATGTAGCACCTTCTCTTGTGGTATCGTGCTGTCTTAGCATCTCTGTCCCCGAAATGTGTGAGCTGTTGCTTATAAAACTGTCCATAAGACAAAATATGCGTATATTTATTGCTGCGGTCTCCCGCCCACCAGCCACCTCGTCGGAGGTTGATGGTATTATTTATGACTATTTGAAGCACTTTCTGGCATCTGAACTGGTTGTGTTAGGAGATCTAAGAGGAAGCTGGTTTGATGTTGAGGATTGATGTGTTTTCCTGTGTGCCAAATATGCCAGATATGGTTGTTGTTGCGGGAAAGGTCAGGGGGAGGGGCTCATTTCGGAAGTTGGCAGCTCATTGGACGGCTACATGGAACAGTTCTTTGCCGACAAGCTGCTAAAATACCAGCCCCTTGTGGCATGCTGGGACAGCCTCGGGTGGAGGTGCAAGCTGGTGGAGCTGATATTTGTCAGTACACAGGCTTGTAGTGTACTGTGTACTGATTATTATAAACCTTTTCTAGTATCTGAACTAGTTGTGTTAGGAGATCTACATCTATACTGGCTTTCACAAGCCTCAGATCAGTTTAGGAATATGTCTGGAGTTCAACTTGACTCAGCTGATAACGAATGTAAAAAATCGAGCAAACCTCTCATTGATTGACCTTATCCTGATTAACTGTCCCCATAAGTATTTGGCTAGTGATGTTGTTGTAAGTGATATCAGCGACCACTGGCCTATTGCTTGCATTAGAGATACCAACTGGAAAAACTCTGACCCTTGTATTAAAAATCTTGCCCCAGGCATTCCTTCACAATCTATTATTCAGAGGTGTTTTCTACTGGCTGCAAACCAGATCCTGTTGTGGCACTTTCATTTTTCTCATCCATTTTTACCTCTCTGGCTGATAAACCTGCCCCTCTCAACCAAATCAACAAAAACAAACGAATCCATGGTCCTCTCCTGTACTCTCAGACCTCCTCTTGATAAGAAATCCAACCTGGGCCAAGGCTAGACAAACTGGCTCGTTAACTGCTTGGCAGCTATTTAGGCAATTGAGAAATAAGTGCAATGCCTCAGTTTAAACAGACCAAATCAAACTACTTCCTTAGCGCTATGACTCTTAGTGATCCCTCTAAATTCTGGAAAACTGTTAATTCCCTGCCTAAGCAAGTAGTTTTAGTCAGCATTTAATGTCAGTTGGTTTCCTATTTGAAATAAATGGTGGTTGTAACGATCCTCTTCCTGTGAATGACTGGACCAAAGCGCAGCGTGGTAAGTGTTCATGATTTATTCATAGAACTGAACACTGAATAACAAAACCAACAAAGAAAATGAACAAAACCGAAACAGTTCTGTCTGGTGCAGACACAAAAACAGAAAACAACTACCCACGAAACACAGGTGGGAAAAGGCTATCTAAGTATGGTTCTCAATCAGCGACAACATAGACAGCTGCCTCTGATTGAGAACCACACCCGGCCAAACACACAGAAATATAAAACATAGAACACAAAACATAGAATGCCCACCACAACTCATGCCCTGACCAAACCAAAATAGAGACGTAAAAAGGATCTCTAAGGTCAGGGCGTGACAGTACCCCCCCCCCCCCCCAAAGGTGCGGACTCCGGCCGCAAAATCTTTACCTATAGGGGAGGGTCTGGGTGGGCATCTATCCGCGGTGGCGGCTCTGGTGCGGGACGTGGACCCCTCTCCGCCGACCCAGGGCAGGAGGGAAACTCTGGCAGCTCCGGACAGGAGGGATACTCTGGCAGCTCTGGACAGGAGGGAGACTCTGGCAGCTCCGGACGGGAGCTGGAACACACCACACTGGGATCTCCTGGCGAACTGGGGAAACCGTGCCTAGAGCCGGTTTATTACTGGTGATAGTTCTAGAACTCACCTTTGGGCCCTTAGGTGTATTTACTAGTGATAGTTCTAGAACTCACAAATGGGCCCTTAGGTTTATTAATGGTGATGGTTCTAGAACTCACCATTGGGCCCTTAGGTGTATTTACTGGTGATAGTTCTAGAACTCACAATTGGGCCCTTAGGTTTATTAATGGTGATGGTTCTAGAACTCAATTCAATTCAATTCAAGGGCTTTATTGGCATGGGAAACATGTGTTAACATTGCCAAAGCAAGAGAGGTAGACAACATACAAAGTGAATATATAAAGTGAAAAACAACAAAACTTAACAGTAAACATTACACATACAGAAGTTTAAAAACAGTAAAGACATTACAAATGTCATATTATATATATATATACAATGTACAAATAGTTAAAGGACACAAGATAAAATGAATAAGCATAAATATGGGTTGTATTTACAATGGTGTTTGTTCTTCACTGGTTGCCCTTTTCTCGTGGCAACAGGTCACATATCTTGCTGCTGTGATGGCACACTGTGGAATTTCACCCAAAAGATATGGGAGTTTTTCAAAATTGGATTTGTTTTCGAATTCTTTGTGGATCTGTGTAATCTGGGGGAAATATGTCTCTCTAATATGGTCATACATTGGGCAGGAGGTTAGGAAGTGCAGCTCAGTTTCCACCTCATTTTGTGGGCAGTGAGCACATAGCCTGTCTTCTCTTGAGAGCCATGTCTGCCTACGGCGGCCTTTCTCAATAGCAAGGCTATGCTCACTGAGTCTGTACATAGTCAAAGCTTTCCTTAATTTTGGGTCAGTCACAGTGGTCAGGTATTCTGCCGCTGTGTACTCTCTGTGTAGGGCCAAATAGCAGTCTAGTTTGCTCTGTTTTTTTGTTAATTCTTTCCAATGTGTTAAGTAATTATCTTTTTGTTTTTTTCATGATTTGGTTGGGTCTAATTGTGCTGTTGTCCTGGGGCTCTGTAGGGTGTTTTTGTGTTTGTGAACAGAGCCCCAGGACCAGCTTGCTTAGGGGACTCTTCTCCAGGTTCATCTCTCTGTAGGTGATGGCTTTGTTATGGAAGGTTTGTGAATCGCTTCCTTTTAGGTGGTTGTAGAATTTAACGGCTCTTTTCTGGATTTTGATAATTAGTGGGTATCGGCCTAATTCTGCTCTGCATGCATTATTTGGTGTTTTACGTTGTACACGGAGGATATTTTTGCAGAATTCTGCGTGCAGAGTCTCAATTTGGTGTTTGTCCCATTTTGTGAAGTCTTGGTTGGTGAGCGGACCCCAGACCTCACAACCATAAAGGGCAATGGGCTCTATGACTGATTCAAGTATTTTTTGCCAAATCCTAATTGGTATGTTGAAATTTATGTTTTTTTTGATGCCATAGAATGCCCTTCTTGCCTTGTCTCTCAGAACGTTCACAGCTTTGTGGAAGTTACCTGTGGCGCTGATGTTTAGGCCAAGGTATGTATAGTTTTTTGTGTGCTCTAGGGCAACAGTGTCTAGATGGAATTTGTATTTGTGGTCCTGGTGACTGGACCTTTTTTGGAACACCATTATTTTTGTCTTACTGAGATTAACTGTCAGGGCCCAGGTCTGACAGAATCTGTGCATAAGATCTAGGTGCTGCTGTAGGCCCTCCTTGGTTGGTGACAGAAGCACCAGATCATCAGCAAACAGCAGACATTTGACTTCGGATTCTAGCAGGGGGAGGCCGGGTGCTGCAGACTTTTCTAGTGCCCGCGCCAATTCGTTGATATATATGTTGAAGAGAGTGGGGCTTAAGCTGCATCCCTGTCTAACCCCACGACCCTGTGTGAAGAAATGTGTGTGTTTTTTGGCAATTTTAACCGCACACTTGTTGTTTGTGTACATGGATTTTATAATGTCGTATGTTTTACCCCCAACACCACTTTCCATCAGTTTGTATAGCAGACCCTCATGCCAGATTGAGTCGAAAGCTTTTTTGAAATCAACAAAGCATGAGAAGACTTTGCCTTTGTTTTGGTTTGTTTGGTTGTCAATTAGGGTGTGCAGGGTGAATACATGGTCTGTTGTACGGTAATTTGGTAAAAAGCCAATTTGACATTTGCTCAGTACATTGTTTTCATTGAGGGAATTTACGAGTCTGCTGTTAATAATAATGCAGAGGATTTTCCCAAGGTTACTGTTGACACATATTCCACGGTAGTTATTGGGGTCAAATTTGTCTCCACTTTTGTGGATTGGGGTGATCAGTCCTTGGTTCCAAATATTGGGGAAGATGCCAGAGCTAAGTATGATGTTAAAGAGTTTTAGTATAGCCAATTGGAATTTATTGTCTGTATATTTGATCATTTCATTGAGGATACCATCGACACCACAGGCCTTTTTGGGTTGAAGGGTTTTTATTTTGTCCTGTAACTCATTCAATGTAATTGGAGAATCCAGTGGGTTTTGGTAGTCTTTAATAGTTGATTCTAAGATCTGTATTTGATCATGTATATGTTTTTGCTCTTTGTTCTTTGTTATAGAACCAAAAATATTGGAGAAGTGGTTTACCCATACATCTCCATTTTGGATAGATAATTCTTCGTGTTGTTGTTTGTTTAGTGTTTTCCAATTTTCCCAGAAGTGGTTAGAGTCTATGGATTCTTCAATTGCATTGAGCTGATTTCTGACATGCTGTTCCTTCTTTTCCCGTAGTGTATTTCTGTATTGTTTTAGTGATTCACCATAGTGAAGGCGTAGACTCAGGTTTTCCGGGTCTCTATGTTTTTGGTTGGACAGGTTTCTCAATTTCTTTCTTAGATTTTTGCGTTCTTCATTAAACCATTTGTCATTATTGTTAATTTTCTTCGGTTTTCTATTTGAGATTTTTAGATTTGATAGGGAAGCTGAGAGGTCAAATATACTGTTAAGATTTTCTACTGCCAGGTTTACACCTTCACTATTACAGTGGAACGTTTTACCCAGGAAATTGTCTAAAAGGGATTGAATTTGTTGTTCCCTAATTGTTTTTTGGTAGGTTTCCAAACTGCATTCCTTCCATCTATAGCATTTCTTAATGTTACTCAGTTCCTTTGGCTTTGATGCCTCATGATTGAGTATTGCTCTGTTTAAGTAGACTCACCATTATCCCCTTAGGTGTATTAATGGTGATGGTTCTAGAACTCACCATTATGTTGTGTATCAAAAATCGGTTGGGCCTCTTTGTATGTAAGGAGAGAGCAGAATTTTCTACAAAGAAGTCTTGCCTATGTATCTATCATCATTAATTCCATTTAGACTTTAAAAAAACAGATTAAACTTTTTATTTTGAAAAACTTCCAGAGCTGAAATGAGATGTTCTGGAACCCCTTGGCCAGTTCAGAGTCATGAAAAACTTCCAGAGCTCTGAAATGAGATGTTCTGGAACCCCTTGGCCAGTTCAGAGTCATGAAAAACTTCCAGAGCTGAAATGAGATGTTCTGGAACCCCTTGGCCAGTTCAGAGTCATGAAAAACTTCCAGAGCTGAAATGAGATGTTCTGGAACCCCTTGGCCAGTTCAGAGTCATGAAAAACTTCCAGAGCTGAAATGAGATGTTCTGGAACCCCTTGGCCAGTTCAGAGTCATGAAAAACTTCCAGAGCTGAAATGAGATGTTCTGGAACCCCTTGGCCAGTTCAGAGTCATGAAAAACTTCCAGAGCTGAAATGAGATGTTCTGGAACCCCTTGGCCAGTTCAGAGTCATGAAAAACTTCCAGAGCTGAAATGAGATGTTCTGGAACCCCTTGGCCAGTTCAGAGTCATGATCATAGACCTCTATGTTGGTACGTCTGTTATTCTTAATATGTTTTGTAATTGCATATATTGTATATTATATGTGTTTGATATATTTATGCACAGCTCAGAATGACTTTCCTGTCAAAATAGACCAGTCATATTAGATAACTGATAATAGTTTACAGTTGAAGTCGGAAGTTTACATAGATATTAGCCAAATACATTTACGATCAGTTTTTCACAATTCCTGACATTTAATCCTAGTAAAAATCAGTTAGGATCACCACTTTACATTAAGAATGTGAAAAGTCAGATTAATAGCAGGGAGAATCATTTATTTCAGCTTTAATTTCTTCAATCACATTCCGAGGGGGTCAGAAGTTTACATGTACTCAATTCATATTTGGTGGCATTGCCTTTAAATTGTTTAACTTGGGTCAAACGTTTCGGGTGGCCTTCCACAAGCTTCCCACAATAAGTTGGGTGAATTTTGGCCCATTCCTCCTGACAGAGCTGGTGTAGCTGAGTCAGGTTTGTAGGCCTCCTTGCTCACACACACTTTTTCAGTTCTGTCAACAAAATGTTCTATAGGATTGAGGTCAGGGCTTTGTGATAGCCACTCCAATACCTTGACTTTGTTGTCCTTAAGTCATTTTGCCACAACTTTTGAAGTATGCTTGGGGTCATTGTCCATTTGGAAGAACCATTTGTGACCAAGCTTTCACTTCCTGACTATGTCTTGAGATGTTGCTTCCAGATATCCACATAATTTTCCTTCCTCATGATGCCATCTATTTTGTGAAGTGCACCAGTCCCTCCTGCAGCAAAGCACCCCCACAACATGATGCTGCCACAACCGTGCTTCACGGTTGGGATGGTGTTCTTCGGCTTGCAAGCCTCCCCCTTTTTCCTCCACACATAGCAATGGTTATTATGGCCAAACAGTTCTATTTTTGTTTCATCAGACCAGAGGACATTTCTCCAAAAAGGACGATCTTATACCCAATGTGCAGTTGCAAAATGTAGTTTGGCTTTTTTAAGGCAGTTTTGGAGCAGTGGCTTCTTCCTTGCAGGTTATGTCGATATAGGACTCTTTTTACTGTGGATATAGATACTTTTGTACCTGTTTCCTCAAGCATCTTCATAAGGTCCATTGTTGTTGTTCTGGGATTGATTTGCACTTTCGCACCAAAATACGTTAATTTCTAGGAGACAGAAAGAGTCTCCTTCCTGAGCGTATGACGGCTGCGTGGTCCCATGGTGTTTATACTTGCGTACTATTGTTTGTACCGATGAACGTGGTACCTTCAGGCGTTTGGAAATTGCTCCCAGGGCTGAACCAGACTTGTGGAGTTCTACAAAAACAATTCTGATGTCTTGGCTGATTTCTTTTGATTTTCCCATGATGTCTAGCAATTAGGCACTGAGCTTGAAGATAGGCCTTGAAATACATCCACAGGTACACCTCCAATTGACTCAAATGATGTCAAATAGCCCATTAGAAGCTTCTAAAGCCATGACAGCATTTTCTGGAGTTGTCCACGCTGTTTAAAGGCACAGTCAACATAGTGTATGTAAACTTCTGACCCACTGGAATTGTGATTCAGTCTGTAAACAATTGTTGGAAAAATGACTTGTGCCATCCACAAAGTAGATGTCCTAACTGACTTGCCAAAACTATAGTTTGTTAACATGAAATTTGTGGAGTGGTTGAAAAACTAGTTTTAATGACTCCAACCTAAGTGTATGTAAACAAGTTTTAATGACTCCAATCTAAGTGTATGTAAACTAGTTTTAATGACTCCAATCTAAGTGTATGTAAACTAGTTTTAATGACTCCAATCTAAGTGTATGTAAACTAGTTTTAATGACTCCAATCTAAGTGTATGTAAACTAGTTTTAATGACTCCAACCTAAGTGTATGTAAACTTCCGACTTCAACTGTATTGTGTCAATGAGGCTAATTGCTGCCCTATGGAGAACTCTGCAGTCTAAGCATCAGTCCCCAGATAATATAATAATAATATATAATATATGCCATTTAGCAGACGCTTTTATCCAAAGCGACTTACAGTCATGTGTGCATACATTCTACGTATGGGTGGTCCCGGGAATCAAACCCACTACCCTGGCGTTACAAGCGCCATGCTCTACCAACTGAGCTACAGAAGGACCACCAGATGTTTCTGGCTATCTAACGAACATATTGTATACTCCGGGAAGCATTCACAGTCTCACCCCAAGAGAGTGCAGCAAAACACACATACACACACACACACACACACACACACACACACACACACACACACACACACACACACACACACACACACACACACACACACACACACACACACACACACACACACACACACACACACACACACACACACACACACACACACACACACACACACACACACACACACACACACACACACACACACACACACACACACACAAACAGAGAGAATCAAATAAAATCAAATGGTAAGTGTCACACATGTTTAGCAGATGTTATTGTGTGTAGCTAAAGGCATGTGCTTCAACAGCGCAGTAATATCTAACTAAATGCTTGTGTTCCAACAGCGCAGTAATATCTAACTAAATGCATGTGTTTCAACAGCGCAGTAATATCTAACTAAATGCATGTTTCAACAGCGCAGTAATATCTAACTAAAGGCATGTGTTTCTAGCTCCAACAGCGCAGTAATATCTAACTAAATGTATGTGCTTCAACAGCGCAGTAATATCTAACTAAATGCATGTGCTTCAACAGCGCAGTAATATCTAACTAAATGCATGTGTTTCTAGCTCCAACAGCGCAGTAATATCTAACTAAATGCATGTGTTTCAACAGCGCAGTAATATCTAACTAAATGCATGTGTTTCAACAGCGCAGTAATATCTAACTAAATGCTTGTGTTTCAACAGCGCAGTAATATCTAACTAAATGCATGTGCTTCAACAGCGCAGTAATATCTAACTAAAGGCATGTGTTTCAACAGCGCAGTAATATCTAACTAAATGCATGTGCTTCAACAGCACAGTACATTTACATTTACATTTAAGTCATTTAGCAGACGCTCTTATCCAGAGCGACTTACAAATTGGTGCATTCACCTTATGACATCCAGTGGAACAGTCACTTTACAATAGTGCATCTAAATCTTAAAGGGGGGGGGGGGGTGAGAGGGAATACTTATCCTATCCTAGGTATTCCTTAAAGAGGTGGGGTTTCAGGTGTCTCCGGAAGGTGGTGATTGACTCCGCTGTCCTGGCGTCGTGAGGGAGTTTGTTCCACCATTGGGGGGCCAGAGCAGCGAACAGTTTTGACTGGGCTGAGCGGGAGCTGTACTTCCTCAGTGGTAGGGAGGCGAGCAGGCCAGAGGTGGATGAACGCAGTGCCCTTGTTTGGGTGTAGGGCCTGATCAGAGCCTGGAGGTACTGAGGTGCCGTTCCCCTCACAGCTCCGTAGGCAAGCACCATGGTCTTGTAGCGGATGCAAGCTTCAACTGGAAGCCAGTGGAGAGAACGGAGGAGCGGGGTGACGTGAGAAGTAATATCTAACTAAATGCTTGTGTTTCAACAGCGCAGTAATATCTAACTAAATGCATGTGTTTCAACAGCGCAGTAATATCTAACTAAATGCATGTGTTTCTAGCTCCAACAGCGCAGTAATATCTAACTAAATGCTTGTGTTTCAACAGCGCAGTAATATCTAACTAAATGCTTGTGTTTCAACAGCGCAGTAATATCTAACTAAATGCATGTGTTTTAACAGCGCAGTAATATCTAACTAAATGCTTGTGTTTCAACAGCGCAGTAATATCTAACTAAATGCATGTGCTTCAACAGCGCAGTAATATCTAACTAAAAGCATGTGTTTCAACAGCGCAGTAATATCTAACTAAATGCATGTGTTTCAACAGCGCAGTAATATCTAACTAAAGGCATGTGCTTCAACAGCGCAGTAATATCTAACTAAATGCATGTGCTTCAACAGCGCAGTAATATCTAACTAAATGCATGTGCTTCAACAGCGCAGTAATATCTAACTAAATGCATGTGCTTCAACAGCGCAGTAATATCTAACTAAATGCATGTGCTTCAACAGCGCAGTAATATCTAACTAAATGCATGTGCTTCAACAGCGCAGTAATATCTAACTAAATGCATGTGCTTCAACAGCGCAGTAATATCTAACTAAATGCATGTTTCAACAGCGCAGTAATATCTAACTAAATGCATGTGCTTCAACAGCGCAGTAATATCTAACTAAATGCATGTTTCAACAGCGCAGTAATATCTAACTAAATGCATGTGCTTCAACAGCGCAGTAATATCTAACTAAATGCATGTGTTTCAACAGCGCAGTAATATCTAACTAAATGCATGTGTTTCAACAGCGCAGTAATATCTAACTAAATGCATGTGTTTCAACAGTGCAGTAATATCTAACTAAATGCATGTGCTTCAACAGCGCAGTAATATCTAACTAAATGCATGTTTCAACAGCGCAGTAATATCTAACTAAATGCATGTGTTTCAACAGCGCAGTAATATCTAACTAAATGCATGTGTTTCAACAGCGCAGTAATATCTAACTAAATGCATGTGTTTCTAGCTCCAACAGCGCAGTAATATCTAACAATTTCACAATACACACAAATCTAAAGTAAAGGAATGGAATTAAGAATATATCAATATTCGTACGAGCAATGACAGAGCGGCATAGACTAAGAGACAGTAGATAGTATAGAATACAGTATATACATATGAGATGAGTAATGCAAAATATGTAAACATTATTAAATATATACATGTTAGACAATAACAGAGACAAATTCATACACAGCCCACCCCGTTCCTCATCACGACTCCTATGTGAGTCAGACTAAAAGAGAGCGAGAGATGGGGAGAGGGGAGAGAAGATAGACAGAAAGAGAGAGAGAAGAGAGAGAGAGAGCTCGGCCCTAGGATTGTAATTACATAAAAGTAAAGATGGAGGCTCGAGGAGGACAAGGAAAGAGTATCTGAGAGATAAGAAGAAGAGATTGGGTTGGAGGTCAAGCAGGAGTTCTGTTGATTGTGATTGACGAACGACACTGGGTCTATAGGGTTTTTGCGCTAAGGGTTGTCACGGTAACAGCTGTGTGAGTCAGAGGTGTGTGTGTATGTGTGTGTGTGTGTGTGTGTTGTTGTTGATGTGTTTGTGTGTGACTATTCCCAAGTGAATCAGCTGAGAATAAATAGGTAGGCCAGGGGCCACACATCTGTATGAGCGGTGGATGAGGGTCAAAAAGGTGTCCCCCTCCCTCCCTCCCTCCCTCCCTCCCACCCACACACACACACACACACACACACACACACACACACACACACACACACACACACACACACACACACACACACACACACACACACACACACACACACACACACACACACACACACACACACACACACACACACACACACACACACACACACACACACACAAACAGAATAACACACACGTAGACACACTAACCACTTACACCTCGAGGCCCAATTGCTGAGTCATGCCACAGATAACCTTCAGCTATTTTCTGTCTCTCCCTCTCTCTCTCCCTCTGCCTCTCCATCTCCCTCCTTTTCTCTCTCTCTCCCTTCTTTCCTCTCTCTCTCTCTCCCTCTCCCTCTCCCTCTCCCTCTCCCTCTGCCTCTGCCTCTGCCTCTGCCTCTGCCTCTGCCTCTGCCTCTGCCTCTGCCTCTGCCTCTGCCTCTGCCTCTCCATCTCCCTCTCTCTCTCTCTCTCTCTCTCTCTCTCTCTCTCTCTCTCTCTCTCTCTCTCTCTCTCTCTCTCTCTCTCCCTCTCCCTCTCATCTCCCTCTCCCTCTGCATCTCTCTCTTTCTCTCTCTCTCTCTCTCTCTCTCTCTCTCTCCCTCCTTTCCTCTCTCTCTCTACCTCTTTCCTCCCACGCCTCCCAGCGCTTGTCAGTTTCACCAGCTCTTGCCTTCCTGAGCGTGGCCAGAACCCAGAATTCAGCTGAATGACAGCTACGCTAAACGCACCACTTCCCTGACAACCTTCACATCTCCCATCCTCTCTTCTCTGCTCCGATCTCCTCTATCTCACCACTCTTTAACCTTCCACTCTTTCCTGACCCCTCTCTTCACCCCTCCTGACCCCTCTTCACCTCTCCTCTCTCTCTCTATTGTGTCTTCAACAGTGCTCTCTATTGGCCTCTCTAATCATATCTTCCTCCACCGTGCGTTCTGTCATTTCACTTTCTGAAATCTGACCTGACCTGTTTTTCCACTGATGAACAAGTACTCTCATACAATTCAAGACACTGTTGACTATACGATTCATGACTAATTGTTACAATGGCACGTATAGGGAAAAGATAGCCAGAGGAAAATGACTAAGCCTAAAAACCTCCAAAAACATATCAACCAGTACCATTGATCTGCACTCGTGATTGGTTGACAGTTCACTGCTGGAACAATTACATTCTCTCTTCTTCTGTTTGAAATGGACATTATCACTGATAAAGAGAACACAGGAGGCTGGTGGCACCTTAATTGGGGAGGACTGGCACGTGGTAATGGCTGGACCGGTATCTGTGGAGCAGTGTCGAATACATCAAACACGTGGTTGCCATGGTAACTCTGTGTTTGATGCCGTTCCATCGACTCCATTCCAGCCATTATTATGAGCCGTCCTCCCCTCACCAGCCTCCACGGAGACAGAAGTATCAGGTCTCTTCACGTCTTTCTCTGTGTTGACAGATGGTGTCACCACACAGACATTCCAGACGCATGGAGTAGCAGACATCTGCAGTAGCCTGTCCTGTAACAGGAGATGAGCGCTGACTTCAATATGTCCCTGAGACACAGACAGTTAACCAAGGACTAATGTCACCCTACATTATGACATTGACTGAATGTTTACACTTTCTTTACATGTTAGTTAGTCATTTAACAGACGCTCTTATCCAGAGCAAGTTACAGTTAGTGAATTCATCTTTTAAGATAGATGGGTGGATCTCAGTCATAGTAAGTATATTTATCCTCGATGAAGTGTCTATCAGCAAAGTCAGAGCTAATAAGGTGGGAAAAAGTAGAGGGCGAGTGTCAGTTCACAAAAGTATTTTTCTTGTGGGGGGTGGGGTCAGGCGTAAGGAGGGGGCTCGAGGGGGGGGCTGTGGGATCATTTAAGATACTCTTTGAAGAGGCGGGGTTTCAGATGTTTTCAGAAGATGGGCGGGGACTCTGCTGTCCTAGTTTCAGGGGAAAGTTGGTTCCACCATTGGGGTGCCAGGACAGAGAAGAGCTTGGACTGGGCTGAGTGGGAATTGCTTTCCCGTTGGGATGAGAGGGCCAAGAGACCAGAGGTGGCAGAACACAGTGCTTAGGTTGGGGTGTAGGGTTTTACCTCAGGTTGGGGTGTAGGTTTTTACCTCAGGTTGGGGTGTAGGGTTTTACCTCAGGTTGGGGTGTAGGGTTTTACCTCAGGTTGGGGTGTAGGGTTTTACCTCAGGTTGGGGTGTAGGGTTTTACCTCAGGTTGGGGTGTAGGGTTTTACCTCAGGTTGGGGTGTAGGGTTTTACCTCAGGTTGGGGTGTAGGGTTTTACCTCAGGTTGGGGTGTAGGGTTTTACCTCAGGTTGGGGTGTAGGGTTTTACCTCAGGTTGGGGTGTAGGGTTTTACCTCAGGTTGGGGTGTAGGGTTTTACCTCAGGTTGGGTTGTAGGGTTTTACCTCAGGTTGGGGTGTAGGGTTTTACCTCAGGTTGGGTTGTAGGTTTTATCTCAGGTTGGGGTGTAGGGTTTTATCTCAGGTTGGGTTGTAGGTTTTTACCTCAGGTTGGGGTGTAGGGTTTTACCTCAGGTTGGGGTGTAGGGTTTTATCTCAGGTTGGGTTGTAGGTTTTTACCTCAGGTTGGGGTGTAGGGTTTTACCTCAGGTTGGGGTGTAGGGTTTTACCTCAGGTTGGGGTGTAGGGTTTTATCTCAGGTTGGGGTGTAGGGTTTGAGCAGAGCTTGAAGGTAGAGAGGGGTAGTTCCTCTTGCTGCTCCGTAGGAAAGTAGCAAGTCAAATCAAAATCAAATCAAATGTTATTTGTCACATACACATGGTTAGCAGATGTTAATGCGAGCGCAGCTAAATGCTTGTGCTTCTGGTTCTGACAGTGCAGTAATACCTAACAAGTAATCTAACAGTTCCCCAACAACTACCTACCTAAAACACTCAAACCTAAAAGGAAAATATGAAAATATGTCCATATAAATGTATGGATCAGTGATGGCCTAGCGGCATAGACACGGTGCAGTAGATGGTATAAAATACAGTATATATATATATGTGTGTGATATGAGTAATGTAAGATATGTAAACATGATTAAAGTGGATTTATTTAAAGTGGCATTGTTTAAACTACTGATCCATTTGTTAACGTGGCCAGTGATTGGGTCTCAATGTAGGCAGCAGCCTCTGAGTTAGTAATTGCTATTTAGTAGTCTGATAGCCTTGAGATAGAAGCTGTTTTTCAGTCTCTCAGTCCCAGCTTTGATGCACCTGTACTGACCGTGCCTTCTGGATGGTAGTGGTGTGAACAGGCAGTGGCTCAAGTGGTTGTTGTCCTTGATGATCTTTTTGGCCTTCCTGTGACATCGGTGCTATAGGTGTCATGGAGGGCAGGTAGTTTGCCCCCAGTGATGCGTTGTGCAGACCTCACTACTCTCTGGAGAGCCTTGCGGTTGAAGGCAGAGCAGTTGCCGTACCAGGCTGTGAAACAGCCCGACAGGATGCTCTCGGTTGTGTATCTGTAAAGGTTAGTCAGGGATATGGGTGACAAGCCACATTTCTTCAGCCTCCTGAGGTTGAAGAGGCGCTGTTGTGCCTTCTTCACCACACTGTCTGTGTGGGTGGACCATTTCAGTTTGACATTGATGTGTACGCCGAGGAACTTAAAACTTTTCACTTTCTCCACTGCTATCCATTCGATTTGGATAGGGGGGTGCTCCCTCTGCTGTTGCTCCCTCTGCTGTTGCTCCCTCTGCTGTTGCTCCCTCTGCTGTTTTATGTATGCTGTCTGGTCGTTGTTGATAATCAAGCCCACTACCGTTGTGTCATCTGCAAACTTGATGATTGAGTTGGAGGTTTGCATGGCCACGCAGTCATGGGTGAACAGGGAGTACAGGTGGGGGCTGAGCACGCACCCAGGAGGGTCAGCGAGGTGGAGATATTGTTTCCTACCTTCACCACCTAGGAGCGGCGAGACCAAGAAAATCCAGGACCCAATTTCACAGGGTGGGGTTGAGGCCCAGGGCCTCCAGCTTGATGATGAATTTGATGGGTACTTTGGTGTTGAATGCTGAGCTGTAGTCAATGAACAGCATTCTTACGTAGGTATTCCTCTTGTCCAGATGGGATAGGGCAGCGTGCAATGTGATGGCGATAACTGACGAGAATTATTTTGGAAGGTAATATGGCTTGCATTTGATTGTGAGGAATTCTAGATCTGGCGAGCAGAAAGACTTGAGTTCCTGTATGTTGTTATGATTACACCATGAGTCGTTAATCATGAAGCATACACCCCACCCTTCCTCTTCCCAGAGAGATGTTTACCTCTGTTGGAGCGATGCACGGAGATACCCGGTGGCTGAACCGATTCCGACAACAATCCCGATAGAGCCATGTTTCCGTGAAACAGAAAATGTTACAATCTCTGATGTCTCTCTGGAAGGCAACCCTTGCTCAAATTTTGTCTACCTTGTTGTCAAGAGACTGGACGGTGGGTGATGTGCACGTGGCGCCTGACCAGGAGCCCCCTCCTTCTGCCCCCTCTGCTGTCTTGGGTCAGCTTCTGGGATTAGATCCATTGTCCTGGGTGGTGGTCCAAACAGAGAATTTGCATTGGGAAAAGTCGTATTCCCGGTTGTAATGTTGGTAAATTGATGTCGCTCTTATATCCAATAGTTCTTCCCGGCTGTATGCAATAAGACTTCAGATTTCCTGGGGTAACAGTGTAATAAGATATTTAAAAAATACTGCACAGTTTCCTAAGAACACGAAGTGAGGCGACCATCTCTGTTTTCATCTCCATTTTGAGACCATAATTTGTATTTATTTATTTATTATTTAACTTTTATTTAACTAGGCAACTCGGTTAAGAACAATATCTTATTTACAATGACAGCCTACCAAAAGGCAAACACTATCTTGTGGGAACGGTGGCTGGGATTAAAATGTTTAAATATAGGACAAAACACACATCACGACAAGAGAGGCAACCCAACACTACATAAAGAGAGACCTAAGACAATACCATAGCATAGCAGCAACACATGACAACAACATGGTAGCAACACCACATGACAACAACATGGTAGCATCACCACATGACAACAACATGGTAGCAACACATGACAACAACATGGTAGCAACACCACATGACAACAACATGGTAGCAACACCACATGACAACAACATGGTAGCAACACCACATGACAACAACATGGTAGCAACACCACATGACAACAACATGGTAGCAACACCACATGACAACAACATGGTAGCAACACATGACAACAACATGGTAGCAACACCACATGACAACAACATGGTAGCAACACATGACAACAACATGGTAGCAACACATGACAACAACATGGTAGCAACACCACATGACAACAACATGGTAGCAACACCACATGACAACAACATGGTAGCAACACCACATGACAACAACATGGTAGCAACACCACATGACAACAACATGGTAGCAACACCACATGACAACAACATGGTAGCAACACCACATGACAACAACATGGTATCAACACCACATGACAACAACATGGCAGCAACACATGACAACAACATGGTAGCAACACCACATGACAACAACATGGTATCAACACCACATGACAACAACATGGTAGCAACACCACATGACAACAACATGGTAGCATCACCACATGACAACAACATGGTAGGAACACATGACAACAACATAGGACAAAACACACATCACGACAAGAGAGGCAACCCAACACTACATAAAGAGAGACCTAAGACAATACCATAGCATAGCAGCAACACATGACAACAACATGGTAGCAACACCACATGACAACAACATGGTAGCATCACCACATGACAACAACATGGTAGCAACACATGACAACAACATGGTAGCAACACCACATGACAACAACATGGTAGCATCACCACATGACAACAACATGGTAGTAACACATGACAACAACATGGTAGCAACACCACATGACAACAACATGGTAGCAACACATGACAACAACATGGTAGCAACACCACATGACAACAACATGGTAGCATCACCACATGACAACAACATGGTAGCATCACCACATGACAACAACATCGTAGCATCACCACATGACAACAACATGGTAGCAACACCACATGACAACAACATGGTAGCAAAACCACATGACAACAACATGGTAGCAACACCACATGACAACAACATGGTAGCAGCACATCATGGTTGCAGCACAACACATGGTACAAACATCATTAATGGACACAGACAACAGCACAAAGGGCAAGAAGGTAGAGACAACAATACATCACGTGAAGCAGCCACAACTGTCAGTAAGTGTCCATAATTGAGTCTTTGAATGAAGAGATGGAGATCAAACTGTCCAGTGCAGGAACAGAGATGTTGCTGACTGCTGACAGTGAATGATAAGTGACATTGACAAGGAGCTAATGTATTTTACAAGTATAGAAGGAAGTAGAAGGAAGAAAGAAAAACAGACTTGATCCAATCACTGGACAGACATCCTCCCCTATCACTTTGTTCAATCTAGATCATCACAGAGAAGTGATGTCACCTTTTGTGATGTCACTCAATTTGGAACAATCACGACCAGTGGCAGAGTGCAGTGCCTGATTGAAAATGAGAGTGTTAAGTTAAGACAATTGTGTTCATTTGAAATGTAACTTTTATTTTATCAGGGAGTCAAACTGAGACCAAGGTCTCTTTTACAGATGGGCTCTGATCTACAGAACTGACAGAACATACACACATCAATATAAATACAAGCAGAAAGAAAAACACAGTCCTAAACTACCACCGTCATCAGTAGTAAGGTCCTCAATCAGCTGTCTGAATTGACCCTAGAGACACCAGAACATCACATTCATCAGTAGTAAGGTCCTCAATCAGCTGTCTGAATTGACCCTAGAGACACCAGAACATCACATTCATCAGTAGTAAGGTCCTCAATCAGCTGTCTGAATTGACCCTAGAGACACCAGAACATCACATTCATCAGTAGTAAGGTCCTCAATCAGCTGTCTGAATTGACCCTAGAGACACCAGAGCATCACATTCATCAGTAGTATGGTCCTCAATCAGCTGTCTGAATTGACCCTAGAGACACCAGAGCATCACATTCATCAGTAGTAAGGTCCTCAATCAGCTGTCTGAATTGACCCTAGAGACACCAGAGCATCACACTCATCAGTAGTAAGGTCCTCAATCAGCTGTCTGAATTGACCCTAGAGACACCAGAGCATCACATTCATCAGTAGTAAGGTCCTCAATCAGCTGTCTGAATTGACCCTAGAGACACCAGAGCATCACATTCATCAGTAGTAAGGTCCTCAATCAGCTGTCTGAATTGACCCTAGAGACACCAGAACATCACATTCATCAGTAGTATGGTCCTCAATCAGCTGTCTGAATTGACCCTAGAGACACCAGAGCATCACATTCATCAGTAGTAAGGTCCTCAATCAGCTGTCTGAATTGACCCTAGAGACACCAGAGCATCACACTCATCAGTAGTAAGGTCCTCAATCAGCTGTCTGAATTGACCCTAGAGACACCAGAACATCACATTCATCAGTAGTAAGGTCCTCAATCAGCTGTCTGAATTGACCCTAGAGACACCAGAGCATCACATTCATCAGTAGTAAGGTCCTCAATCAGCTGTCTGAATTGACCCTAGAGACACCAGAGCATCACACTCATCAGTAGTATGGTCCTCAATCAGCTGTCTGAATTGACCCTAGAGACACCAGAGCATCACACTCATCAGTAGTAAGGTCCTCAATCAGCTGTCTGAATTGACCCTAGAGACACCAGAGCATCACACTCATCAGTAGTAAGGTCCTCAATCAGCTGTCTGAATTGACCCTAGAGACACCAGAGCATCACACTCATCAGTAGTAAGGTCCTCAATCAGCTGTCTGAATTGACCCTAGAGACACCAGAGCATCACACTCATCAGTAGTAAGGTCCTCAATCAGCTGTCTGAATTGACCCTAGAGACACCAGAGCATCACATTCATCAGTAGTAAGGTCCTCAATCAGCTGTCTGAATTGACCCTAGAGACACCAGAGCATCACACTCATCAGTAGTAAGGTCCTCAATCAGCTGTCTGAATTGACCCTAGAGACACCAGAACATCACACTCATCAGTAGTAAGGTCCTCAATCAGCTGTCTGAATTGACCCTAGAGACACCAGAGCATCACACTCATCAGTAGTAAGGTCCTCAATCAGCTGTCTGAATTGACCCTAGAGACACCAGAGCATCACACTCATCAGTAGTAAGGTCCTCAATCAGCTGTCTGAATTGACCCTAGAGACACCAGAGCATCACATTCATCAGTAGTAAGGTCCTCAATCAGCTGTCTGAATTGACCCTAGAGACACCAGAGCATCACATTCATCAGTAGTAAGGTCCTCAATCAGCTGTCTGAATTGACCCTAGAGACACCAGAACATCACATTCATCAGTAGTATGGTCCTCAATCAGCTGTCTGAATTGACCCTAGAGACACCAGAGCATCACATTCATCAGTAGTAAGGTCCTCAATCAGCTGTCTGAATTGACCCTAGAGACACCAGAGCATCACACTCATCAGTAGTAAGGTCCTCAATCAGCTGTCTGAATTGACCCTAGAGACACCAGAACATCACATTCATCAGTAGTAAGGTCCTCAATCAGCTGTCTGAATTGACCCTAGAGACACCAGAGCATCACATTCATCAGTAGTAAGGTCCTCAATCAGCTGTCTGAATTGACCCTAGAGACACCAGAACATCACATTCATCAGTAGTATGGTCCTCAATCAGCTGTCTGAATTGACCCTAGAGACACCAGAGCATCACATTCATCAGTAGTAAGGTCCTCAATCAGCTGTCTGAATTGACCCTAGAGACACCAGAGCATCACACTCATCAGTAGTAAGGTCCTCAATCAGCTGTCTGAATTGACCCTAGAGACACCAGAGCATCACATTCATCAGTAGTAAGGTCCTCAATCAGCTGTCTGAATTGACCCTAGAGACACCAGAGCATCACACTCATCAGTAGTAAGGTCCTCAATCAGCTGTCTGAATTGACCCTAGAGACACCAGAGCATCACATTCATCAGTAGTAAGGTCCTCAATCAGCTGTCTGAATTGACCCTAGAGACACCAGAGCATCACATTCATCAGTAGTAAGGTCCTCAATCAGCTGTCTGAATTGACCCTAGAGACACCAGAACATCACATTCATCAGTAGTAAGGTCCTCAATCAGCTGTCTGAATTGACCCTAGAGACACCAGAGCATCACACTCATCAGTAGTAAGGTCCTCAATCAGCTGTCTGAATTGACCCTAGAGACACCAGAGCATCACACTCATCAGTAGTAAGGTCCTCAATCAGCTGTCTGAATTGACCCTAGAGACACCAGAGCATCACACTCATCAGTAGTAAGGTCCTCAATCAGCTGTCTGAATTGACCCTAGAGACACCAGAGCATCACACTCATCAGTAGTAAGGTCCTCAATCAGCTGTCTGAATTGACCCTAGAGACACCAGAGCATCACACTCATCAGTAGTAAGGTCCTCAATCAGCTGTCTGAATTGACCCTAGAGACACCAGAACATCACATTCATCAGTAGTAAGGTCCTCAATCAGCTGTCTGAATTGACCCTAGAGACACCAGAGCATCACACTCATCAGTAGTAAGGTCCTCAATCAGCTGTCTGAATTGACCCTAGAGACACCAGAACATCACACTCATCAGTAGTAAGGTCCTCAATCAGCTGTCTGAATTGACCCTAGAGACACCAGAACATCACACTCATCAGTAGTATGGTCCTCAATCAGCTGTCTGAATTGACCCTAGAGACACCAGAACATCACACTCATCAGTAGTAAGGTCCTCAATCAGCTGTCTGAATTGACCCTAGAGACACCAGAACATCACACTCATCAGTAGTAAGGTCCTCAATCAGCTGTCTGAATTGACCCTAGAGACACCAGAGCATCACACTCATCAGTAGTAAGGTCCTCAATCAGCTGTCTGAATTGACCCTAGAGACACCAGAACATCACACTCATCAGTAGTAAGGTCCTCAATCAGCTGTCTGAATTGACCCTAGAGACACCAGAACATCACACTCATCAGTAGTAAGGTCCTCAATCAGCTGTCTGAATTGACCCTAGAGACACCAGAACATCACACTCATCAGTAGTAAGGTCCTCAATCAGCTGTCTGAATTGACCCTAGAGACACCAGAACATCACATTCATCAGTAGTAAGGTCCTCAATCAGCTGTCTGAATTGACCCTAGAGACACCAGAACATCACACTCATCAGTAGTAAGGTCCTCAATCAGCTGTCTGAATTGACCCTAGAGACACCAGAACATCACACTCATCAGTAGTAAGGTCCTCAATCAGCTGTCTGAATTGACCCTAGAGACACCAGAACATCACACTCATCAGTAGTAAGGTCCTCAATCAGCTGTCTGAATTGACCCTAGAGACACCAGAACATCACACTCATCAGTAGTAAGGTCCTCAATCAGCTGTCTGAATTGACCCTAGAGACACCAGAACATCACACTCATCAGTAGTAAGGTCCTCAATCAGCTGTCTGAATTGACCCTAGAGACACCAGAACATCACACTCATCAGTAGTAAGGTCCTCAATCAGCTGTCTGAATTGACCCTAGAGACACCAGAACATCACACTCATCAGTAGTACCCTAGGTCCTCAATCAGCTGTCTGAATTGACCCTAGAGACACCAGAGCATCACACTCATCAGTAGTAAGGTCCTCAATCAGCTGTCTGAATTGACCCTAGAGACACCAGAGCATCACACTCATCAGTAGTAAGGTCCTCAATCAGCTGTCTGAATTGACCCTAGAGACACCAGAGCATCACACTCATCAGTAGTAAGGTCCTCAATCAGCTGTCTGAATTGACCCTAGAGACACCAGAGCATCACACTCATCAGTAGTAAGGTCCTCAATCAGCTGTCTGAATTGACCCTAGAGACACCAGAACATCACACTCATCAGTAGTAAGGTCCTCAATCAGCTGTCTGAATTGACCCTAGAGACACCAGAACATCACACTCATCAGTAGTAAGGTCCTCAATCAGCTGTCTGAATTGACCCTAGAGACACCAGAACATCACACTCATCAGTAGTAAGGTCCTCAATCAGCTGTCTGAATTGACCCTAGAGACACCAGAGCATCACACTCATCAGTAGTAAGGTCCTCAATCAGCTGTCTGAATTGACCCTAGAGACACCAGAGCATCACACTCATCAGTAGTAAGGTCCTCAATCAGCTGTCTGAATTGACCCTAGAGACACCAGAGCATCACACTCATCAGTAGTAAGGTCCTCAATCAGCTGTCTGAATTGACCCTAGAGACACCAGAGCATCACACTCATCAGTAGTAAGGTCCTCAATCAGCTGTCTGAATTGACCCTAGAGACACCAGAACATCACACTCATCAGTAGTAAGGTCCTCAATCAGCTGTCTGAATTGACCCTAGAGACACCAGAACATCACACTCATCAGTAGTAAGGTCCTCAATCAGCTGTCTGAATTGACCCTAGAGACACCAGAACATCACACTCATCAGTAGTAAGGTCCTCAATCAGCTGTCTGAATTGACCCTAGAGACACCAGAGCATCACACTCATCAGTAGTAAGGTCCTCAATCAGCTGTCTGAATTGACCCTAGAGACACCAGAACATCACACTCATCAGTAGTAAGGTCCTCAATCAGCTGTCTGAATTGACCCTAGAGACACCAGAACATCACACTCATCAGTAGTAAGGTCCTCAATCAGCTGTCTGAATTGACCCTAGAGACACCAGAACATCACATTCATCAGTAGTAAGGTCCTCAATCAGCTGTCTGAATTGACCCTAGAGACACCAGAACATCACACTCATCAGTAGTAAGGTCCTCAATCAGCTGTCTGAATTGACCCTAGAGACACCAGAACATCACACTCATCAGTAGTAAGGTCCTCAATCAGCTGTCTGAATTGACCCTAGAGACACCAGAACATCACACTCATCAGTAGTAAGGTCCTCAATCAGCTGTCTGAATTGACCCTAGAGACACCAGAACATCACACTCATCAGTAGTAAGGTCCTCAATCAGCTGTCTGAATTGACCCTAGAGACACCAGAACATCACACTCATCAGTAGTAAGGTCCTCAATCAGCTGTCTGAATTGACCCTAGAGACACCAGAACATCACACTCATCAGTAGTAAGGTCCTCAATCAGCTGTCTGAATTGACCCTAGAGACACCAGAGCATCACACTCATCAGTAGTAAGGTCCTCAATCAGCTGTCTGAATTGACCCTAGAGACACCAGAACATCACACTCATCAGTAGTAAGGTCCTCAATCAGCTGTCTGAATTGACCCTAGAGACACCAGAGCATCACACTCATCAGTAGTAAGGTCCTCAATCAGCTGTCTGAATTGACCCTAGAGACACCAGAACATCACACTCATCAGTAGTAAGGTCCTCAATCAGCTGTCTGAATTGACCCTAGAGACACCAGAGCATCACACTCATCAGTAGTAAGGTCCTCAATCAGCTGTCTGAATTGACCCTAGAGACACCAGAACATCACACTCATCAGTAGTAAGGTCCTCAATCAGCTGTCTGAATTGACCCTAGAGACACCAGAGCATCACACTCATCAGTAGTAAGGTCCTCAATCAGCTGTCTGAATTGACCCTAGAGACACCAGAGCATCACACTCATCAGTAGTAAGGTCCTCAATCAGCTGTCTGAATTGACCCTAGAGACACCAGAGCATCACACTCATCAGTAGTAAGGTCCTCAATCAGCTGTCTGAATTGACCCTAGAGACACCAGAACATCACACTCATCAGTAGTAAGGTCCTCAATCAGCTGTCTGAATTGACCCTAGAGACACCAGAGCATCACACTCATCAGTAGTAAGGTCCTCAATCAGCTGTCTGAATTGACCCTAGAGACACCAGAGCATCACACTCATCAGTAGTAAGGTCCTCAATCAGCTGTCTGAATTGACCCTAGAGACACCAGAACATCACACTCATCAGTAGTAAGGTCCTCAATCAGCTGTCTGAATTGACCCTAGAGACACCAGAACATCACACTCATCAGTAGTAAGGTCCTCAATCAGCTGTCTGAATTGACCCTAGAGACACCAGAACATCACATTCATCAGTAGTAAGGTCCTCAATCAGCTGTCTGAATTGACCCTAGAGACACCAGAACATCACACTCATCAGTAGTAAGGTCCTCAATCAGCTGTCTGAATTGACCCTAGAGACACCAGAACATCACACTCATCAGTAGTAAGGTCCTCAATCAGCTGTCTGAATTGACCCTAGAGACACCAGAGCATCACACTCATCAGTAGTAAGGTCCTCAATCAGCTGTCTGAATTGACCCTAGAGACACCAGAGCATCACATTCATCAGTAGTAAGGTCCTCAATCAGCTGTCTGAATTGACCCTAGAGACACCAGAGCATCACATTCATCAGTAGTAAGGTCCTCAATCAGCTGTCTGAATTGACCCTAGAGACACCAGAGCATCACATTCATCAGTAGTAAGGTCCTCAATCAGCTGTCTGAATTGACCCTAGAGACACCAGAACATCACACTCATCAGTAGTAAGGTCCTCAATCAGCTGTCTGAATTGACCCTAGAGACACCAGAACATCACACTCATCAGTAGTAAGGTCCTCAATCAGCTGTCTGAATTGACCCTAGAGACACCAGAACATCACACTCATCAGTAGTAAGGTCCTCAATCAGCTGTCTGAATTGACCCTAGAGACACCAGAGCATCACACTCATCAGTAGTAAGGTCCTCAATCAGCTGTCTGAATTGACCCTAGAGACACCAGAGCATCACACTCATCAGTAGTAAGGTCCTCAATCAGCTGTCTGAATTGACCCTAGAGACACCAGAGCATCACACTCATCAGTAGTAAGGTCCTCAATCAGCTGTCTGAATTGACCCTAGAGACACCAGAGCATCACACTCATCAGTAGTAAGGTCCTCAATCAGCTGTCTGAATTGACCCTAGAGACACCAGAACATCACATTCATCAGTAGTAAGGTCCTCAATCAGCTGTCTGAATTGACCCTAGAGACACCAGAGCATCACACTCATCAGTAGTAAGGTCCTCAATCAGCTGTCTGAATTGACCCTAGAGACACCAGAGCATCACACTCATCAGTAGTAAGGTCCTCAATCAGCTGTCTGAATTGACCCTAGAGACACCAGAACATCACACTCATCAGTAGTAAGGTCCTCAATCAGCTGTCTGAATTGACCCTAGAGACACCAGAACATCACATTCATCAGTAGTAAGGTCCTCAATCAGCTGTCTGAATTGACCCTAGAGACACCAGAACATCACATTCATCAGTAGTAAGGTCCTCAATCAGCTGTCTGAATTGACCCTAGAGACACCAGAGCATCACACTCATCAGTAGTATGGTCCTCAATCAGCTGTCTGAATTGACCCTAGAGACACCAGAGCATCACACTCATCAGTAGTAAGGTCCTCAATCAGCTGTCTGAATTGACCCTAGAGACACCAGAACATCACACTCATCAGTAGTAAGGTCCTCAATCAGCTGTCTGAATTGACCCTAGAGACACCAGAACATCACATTCATCAGTAGTAAGGTCCTCAATCAGCTGTCTGAATTGACCCTAGAGACACCAGAGCATCACACTCATCAGTAGTAAGGTCCTCAATCAGCTGTCTGAATTGACCCTAGAGACACCAGAGCATCACACTCATCAGTAGTAAGGTCCTCAATCAGCTGTCTGAATTGACCCTAGAGACACCAGAGCATCACACTCATCAGTAGTAAGGTCCTCAATCAGCTGTCTGAATTGACCCTAGAGACACCAGAGCATCACACTCATCAGTAGTAAGGTCCTCAATCAGCTGTCTGAATTGACCCTAGAGACACCAGAACATCACATTCATCAGTAGTAAGGTCCTCAATCAGCTGTCTGAATTGACCCTAGAGACACCAGAACATCACACTCATCAGTAGTAAGGTCCTCAATCAGCTGTCTGAATTGACCCTAGAGACACCAGAACATCACATTCATCAGTAGTAAGGTCCTCAATCAGCTGTCTGAATTGACCCTAGAGACACCAGAGCATCACACTCATCAGTAGTAAGGTCCTCAATCAGCTGTCTGAATTGACCCTAGAGACACCAGAACATCACACTCATCAGTAGTAAGGTCCTCAATCAGCTGTCTGAATTGACCCTAGAGACACCAGAGCATCACACTCATCAGTAGTAAGGTCCTCAATCAGCTGTCTGAATTGACCCTAGAGACACCAGAACATCACACTCATCAGTAGTAAGGTCCTCAATCAGCTGTCTGAATTGACCCTAGAGACACCAGAGCATCACACTCATCAGTAGTAAGGTCCTCAATCAGCTGTCTGAATTGACCCTAGAGACACCAGAACATCACACTCATCAGTAGTAAGGTCCTCAATCAGCTGTCTGAATTGACCCTAGAGACACCAGAACATCACATTTAAGAACATGTTGAAGAGTATTCAACACATATGATGCAATAACTAAAAGCTGATTTACCTAACTCAGTAGAGACCAAAGTCATTTCCAGAGTTAACCATCCCTCTGACCATGGTATGTCTCAAGTTTAGTAAAGACATTATGAACCGTAGGAGTTTTTTTGTAAAAGGGCTTTATATATGAAAACACAACACTGTATCAACCTACTTGACATCAAAGAGGGCCAAGAATGCAGTGATGAGTACTACACTTTTTGAAAGATCACCAGCATAGTCACAGATAGAGCTTAAAAAGTAGCTTGATTTATCTTTCTTCATGGAGATAGTACATTTGTACCTTAATTTTCTGAAAGATTGCCAGTCCCATTACAGGGCCAGTTTTCCTTGCCTTGGCCCAGGCATGATTTCTCATATGA
>NC_060185.1:10668581-10678581 GCF_021184085.1 Oncorhynchus gorbuscha | reverse complement strand
TTCACCCCACATGAAAGCACAGCTGAGACTGACTGTGTGTGTGTGTGTGTGTGTGTGCGTGCATGCGCGTGCGTGCGTGTGTGTGTGTGTGTGTGCCCACACCAGGCTACTTTCAAAACAGACAGTGTGTGAGAGGAACACTTTTTCCTAATTTCTTAAAAATGAATTGAACCTTTTATTTAACTAGACAAGTCAGTTAAGAACAAATTCTTATTTACAGTGACGGCCTCCCCCTGTGCACCGCCCTATGGGACTCCCAATCACGGCCGGTTGTGATACGGCCTGCAATCGAACCGGGGTCTGTAACAACGCCTCTAGCATTGAGACTCAGTGCCTTAGACCGCTGAGCCACTCGGGAGCCCTCATTGCTGTTACAAAATACATATCAAACAGCAAGTGTGTTTCATATTTCTTCACTAACAGAAACAGCATAGGCTGGTTTGTATTTCGTATGCCGGTCTCTCTGTTATCCGTAAATATGAGCAGTTATCTTTGCATTTCAGGGTGAAGGAATATGTTTATCGGAGGAGATAAACGTTCTGATGGTGGATTTCTGTCTGAAACGCATCACAATGACACAACAGAAAACTTCCCCCTCTGATATTTAGCCTCTTATTATCTCCATAGTGTGCTCGTGTGAGCTGCCGTGTCCCAAACCTACACTTAGCCCTGACCACGGGTCAATCCTCTGAGTCCCAAATCAGTAGAACAGACATTCCCATTCACAGCAACGTTCCATGATATCTTTTCATGTTCAATGTTGGCAAGGGCCCGTAAGTAAACACTATTAATCTACACCCGTAGTAAACACTATTAATCTACACCTGTTGTTTACCAAGCATGTGACAAATACATTTGATTTGATGTGTTTGATTAACAGACATGTTGTATGGAGCCTTTTCTACCATGTTTGCTGTAAACCAGCCGCCACACAGCCACCGGCTCTACCATCAGTAGTGTTGTGGTGTCTGGCCACATCTCTGTTCTCTGACTGGTGGAAACAGTGGCAGCAGTAAACCTTTCTCTCTCTCTCTGTGTGACCGGAGTCTGACCTCATGACTTAAGGGTTAATGAGTGCTGCTGTGTGGAGGCACTCAACACTAGACGAGATCACACTCACAGATACACACCATAGACATGCACACACTCACAGATACACACCATAGACATGCACACACTCACAGATACACACCATAGACATGCACACACTCACAGATACACACCACAGACATGCACACACTCACAGATACACACCATAGACATGCACACACTCACAGATACACACCACAGACATGCACACACTCACAGATACACACCACAGACATGCACACACTCACAGATACACACCATAGACATGCACACACTCACAGATACACACCATAGACATGCACACACTCACAGATACACACCATAGACATGCACACACTCACAGATAGATACACACCATAGACATGCACACACTCACAGATACACACCATAGACATGCACACACTCATAGATACACACCATAGACATGCACACACTCACAGATACACACCACAGACATGCACACTCTCAGACAGCCCCCCCACGCCCACACACACACACACACACACACACACACACACACACACACACACACACACACACACACACACACACACACACACACACACACACACACACACACACACACACACACACACACACACACTAATTGCAGTGTAATGTTATACTGTGCTGTACGGAGTGCGTGGACGCTGTTAAAAGAGAGAGGTGCAGAAACCCCCCAATTAAACACAGTTTGAGTTTGTCGTTGTCATAGCAACTGAGCTAGCACCTTCTGAAATGCTGTTTCATATTAAATAGTGTTGCGTCGATCTCTCTCCCTCTTCTGAAAACAGATAAAGCCCTCAGTAAGCACTAGGCTACAGCTAAGTGCAGCCTGATCTCTCTCTCTCTCTCTCTCTCTCTCTCTCTCTCTCTCTCTCTCTCTCTCTCTCTCTCTCTCTCTCTCTCTCTCTCTCTCTCAGCATGGGAAACATATGTTTTCATTGCCAAAGCAAGTGAAGTACATAATAAACAAAAGTGAAACAAACAATACAAAATGAACATTACACTCTCTCCAGGTTGTTGTCGAGAAAACAGCTAGTCATCTCTCTCTTTCAATTCAATGGGCTTCATTGGCATGGGAAATATATGTTAACATTGTGAAGTAGAGAATAAACAAAAGTGAAACAAACAAAAATGAACAGTGAAAAGTAAACACCTCTCTCTCGCTCTGAGATGACAACACAGAAAACATTGTCAACACGAAATGAATAGAATACCTAAAACACGATGTAGACAGAATAATCCTTATCAAGCATTATCATCCCTAACAGTATTCAACATTATCCTCCCTAACATTATCACGCATTATCCTCCCTGACATTATCCAACAGTATCCTCCCGACATTATCAAGCATTATCCTCCATGACCGTATCCCCCATTGTTCTGCCTGGCATTATCTCACATTATCATCCATAACCTTATCCCACATGATCCTCCCTGACATTGTCATTCCTATCCCCCACATTATCCTCCCTAACCTTATCCAACATGATCCTCCCTGACCTTATCAAGCATTATCCTCCCTAACCTTATCCCACACTATCCTCCCTAACATTATTACACATCATCCTCCCTGACATTAATCCACATTTTCCCCCTAACCTTATCCCACATTATCCTCCCTAGCATTACCCCACATTTGCCAACATTATCCTCCCTAACCTTATCAAACATTATCCTCCCTAACATTAACCAACATTATCCTCCATAACCTTATCCAACATGATCCTCCATAACCTTATCAAACATTATCCTCTCCGACATTATCCTCCATACAATATTATCCTCCCTGACCTTGTCCAACATATCCTACCTTTCATTATCCAACATTATCTAACATTATCATCCCTAACAATATCCGCCAGACCATCATCTCACATTATCCTCCCTGACATTATCTCACATTATCATCCCTCACATTGTCCTCCATAACAATAATCCCACATTATCATCGCTAACAGTATCCAACATTATCCAATTTGTAAGTCGCTCTGGATAAGAGCGTCTGCTAAATGACTTAAATGTAAATGTAAATGTAATCCTCTTCAACATTGTCCCCCCCCTAACCTTAACCAACATTATCCTCCCTAACCTTATCCAACATTATCCTCCCTAACCTATTTCATGGTTGAACTAAAGCTCCTGATTGGAGTGCTGAGGAGAAAGGTAAGGAAGTCTGGTGATTTCATAATGAAAGATGCTTAATCTAGAAACAGGGGATTGGCATGTAATTGACACACACACACACGCGCACGCGCACGTGTGCAATTAGTGTGTGTGTGTGGCTGTGACACAGTGAGACTTAGTGTGGAAGCTATTCTATAATTGTAATGTACATTGGTAGACAGGAGAGTATCATGGGTCAGAAGAGCCTGATGGGTCAGAGTCTGGGGGTTGAGCTGGCTGTATGGTGAGAGACTATAGAGAGGCTATGCAGGGGTATGGTAGTCTAGATTACTGTATAGAGAGAGGATATAGAGAGACTAGAGAGAGGATATAGAGACACTATAGAGAGACTAGAGAGAGGATATAGAGAGGATATAGAGAGGATATAGAGAGAGAATATAGATAGGATATAGAGAGACTAGAGAGAGGATATAGAGAGGATATAGAGAGACTAGGGAGAGACTAGAGAGAGGATATATCGAGGATATAGAGAGACTATAGAGAGAGAATATAGAGAGACTAGAGAGAGGATATCGAGAGGATATAGAGAGACTAGAGAGAAAACACAGAGAGACTATAGAGAGGATATAGAGAGGACATAGAGTGACTATAGAGAGGATATAGAGAGAATATAGAGAGGATATAGAGAGGATATAGATATAGGGAGACTAGAGGGAGGATATAGAGAGGACATAGAGAGACTATAGAGAGGACATAGTATAGAGAGAGGATATAGAGTGGCTAGAGAGAGGATATCAAATCAAATCAAATCAAATTTTATTTGTCACATACACATGGTTAGCAGATGTTAATGCGAGTGTAGCGAAATGCTTGTGCTTCTAGTTCCGACAATGCAGTGATAACCAACAAGTAATCTAACTAACAATTCCAAAACTACTGTCTTATACACAGTGTAAGGGGATATAGGAACATGTACATAAGGATATATGAATGAGTGATGGTACAGAGCAGCATACAGTAGATGGTATAGAGTACAGTATATACATATGAGATGAGTGTGTAGACAAAGTAAACAAAGTGGCATTTAAAGTGGCTAGTGATACATGTGTTACATAAGGATGCAGTATGTTGAGAGTACAGTATATACATATGCATATGAGATGAATAATGTAGGGTAAGTAACATTTTATAAGGTAGCATTGTTTAAAGTGGCTAGTGATATATTTACATCATTTCCCATCAATTCCCATTATTAAAATGGCTGGAGTTGGAGTCAAACAATGACAGTCAATAATACAATAGCCAAATAATGTTAGTGGTGGCTATTTAACAGTCTGATGGCCTTGAGATAGAAGCTGTTTTTCAGTCCATGGTCCCAAAGTTTGATGCAATATACTGACCTAAAACTTCTGGATGATAGCGTGAACAGGCAGTGGTTCGGGTGGTTGATGTCCTTGAAATAAAAATAATGGCCTTCCTGTAACAACGGGTGGTGTAAATGTCCTGGAGGGCAAAGGGTAGTTTTTGCCCCGGTGATGGGCTATGCAGTCCTCACTACCCTCTGTGAGCTGCGGTTGAGGGCTGGTGCAGTTGCCGTAGTGGCGGTGATAAGCCCACCAGGATTTCAGTGCATCTGTGAAGTTTTTGAGTGCTATTTTGTGAAATGACATTTCTTCAGCCTCCTGAGGTTGAATAGGCGATGGTCAGTTTTACAACGCTGTCAGTGTTTGGACCAATTCAAGTTTGTCTGTGATGTGTATGCCGAGGAACTTAATTCTAGATTTCCACTACTGTTCCATCGATGTCCAACCAGGCACCTGATGGATAGGTGTTCCCTCTGCTGTTTCCTGAAGTCCACAATCATCTCCTTAGTTTTGTTGACGTTGAGTGTGAGGTTATTTTCCTGACACCACACTGGGCCCTCACCTCCTCCCTCAATCCAAGAGAGAGACTAGAGCAGGATATAGAGAGGACATAGAGAGACTAGAGGGAGGATATATAGAGAGAGACTATAGAGTCAGGATATAGTATAGACTCAGAGGATATAGAAAGACTATAGAGAGGATATTGAGAGACTATAGAGAACTAGAGAGATGATGTATAGAGAGAGGAATATAGAGTGGCTAGAGGGAGGATATAGAGAGATGATATATATAGAGAGACAATATAGAGAGGATATAGACTGACAGGAGATAGTGAGATAATTGAGGGGATATTCAGAGAATATAGAGTCTGAGAGACGATATAGAGAGAATACAGAAAGAGGATTTAGAGAGAGGATATCGAGAGAATATAGAGAGAATATGGAGAGGATGTAGATATTTTTTATTTTTTTATTTCACCTTTATTTAACCAGGTAGGCAAGTTGAGAAGTTCTCATTTACAATTGCGACCTGGCCAAGATAAACAGAGTTACACATGGAGTAAAACAAACATACAGTCAATAATACAATAGAAAAATAAGTATATATACAATGTGAGCAAATGAGGTGAGAAGGGGAGGTAAAGACTGAAAAACAGGCCATGGTCAAGGCCATCAGAAATAAACAGCAAGTAAAACACTGAATGGTAGACTTGCAGTGGAAGAATGACCAAAGTAGAAATTTTAATAATGGGGTGAAAGGAAAGATAAATAAATAAATACAGTAGGGAAAGAGGTAGTTGTTTGGGCTAAATTATAGATGGGCTATCACATATGCATATGTAATCTGTGAGCTGCTCTGACAGCTGGTGCTGTAACACATGCTCAGTGAGGGAGATAAGTGTTTCCAGTTTCAGAGATTTTTGTGGTTCTTTGGATGCTATTTTGTAAATGACATGCGCTCTGTCCTCGAGGATCGGTAGGATAGTCAGTTTTACAAGGGTATGTTTGGCAGCATGAGTGAAGGATGTTTTTTTGGAAATAGGAAGTTCTAGATTTAACTTGGATTGGTTATGTTTGATGTGAGTCTGGAAGGAGAGTTTACAGTCCAACCAGGCACCAAATAAAATTTGTTATTTTGATTTGATTTAGTTGTCCACATATTCTAAGTCAGAACCGTCCAGAGTAGTGATGTTGGACAGGCGGGCAGGTGCAGGCAGCGATCGGTTGAAGAGCATGCACTTAGTTTTACTTGTATTTAAGAGCAATTGGAGGCCACAGAAGGAGAGTCGATTGGCATTGAAGCTGAAGTCTGGGGGGTTGTTAAAACTTCTTTGGGGTACCCCCCCTTCTTCTCCATTTCCGCCTGAAGACATACCCAAATCTAACTGCCTGTAGCTCAGGTCCAGAGGCAAGGATATGCATATTCTTGGTATCATTTGAAAGGAAACACTCAGAATTTTGTGGAAATGTGAATTGAATGTAGGAAAATAGAACACAATAGATCTGGTGGAAGAAATTACAGGGAAATAAACATACATTTTCTGTTTTTTATTGTTGCTACATAATCTTTCAAATGACCAAGAACAGCCAAACATACAGTTAGGATGCTGGGGATGGTTTGAATGAAGAACATAAGATGGCAACAATAGCTGAGCAAAGACAGATAATGTCAAAAATGAGCAAGCTACATGACATTGAGCATCAAGTCACCCAGGTGTCCCACACAAATGTACCCAAGTGGCCGAATTGGTAACAGTGATACATTTTGAAGGAAAGAACTATATACAAAATACATAAATGCTATTCTGACTTCTAACACCCCTCCCCCAAAACATATATAAAATATATATATACAAATGATAATAAAACAAATAATTAACAAGGGTAACTATTTACATATTTTCTATTTACAATATTGTGAAGACCCTCAGTCCTTTACACAATATTGTGCTGCTGGTGCCATGGCCCATAGCAGTCTCCTTCTGCTGTAAAGCAAAGGCTTACTGAACAGGTGGTGCAGGTGATGGGGCATTTCCTGTGACAAAGGGCACCACGACGTCTCCCTACTGTGCCCTTTTTGCCCTGAGGCACATTCATGCCTGCAGAGATGAATCTGGGCAGGTGAACACCACTGGTTGGAGCAGAAGGGACAGAGGTAGAGAGGACAGAGGTAGAGGGGACAGAGGTAGAAGGGACAGAGGTAGAGGGGACAGAAGGTGCTGCAGTGGACTTGCTGTAGCTAGCATGCTCCTGGAGGAGCAGCTCCCTGAAGATAGGGGGATGCCCACAGCTCTTGGCCATTTTCTTCTGGAGGATGAAGGAATTCACCACAGCAATGTCAATTAAATGATAGAGAAATGTCTTGTACCGTTTCATGGTCTTGTGGAGAACATTGTAGTATCCTATCAGCGTATCTGACAGGTCCACACCTCCCATGCTCTTGTTGTAGTCCTTCACAGCAGCTGGAATGGGGATATTTGTTGTGGTCCATGCCCCGGCACCGTCCTTCCCACGCCTGACGACGTGATCTCCACTGAAGGACTTGTGGATACTGGAGCACATGACCACCTCTCTGGTATCCATCCACTTCACAAACAGCAGGCCATCTTCACGGATCCATCACATGATACCCCGCTCAGCCCGTTTAGGCATGTCATTTACCTTGGTCTTCGGAAAGCCCACTCTGTTGGGCCGAATGGTGCCACAAGCCCACTCATCCCGCTTCCTCAGCTCTGTAAACAGGGTAAGGCTTGTATAGAAGTTGTCCACAAACAGTTTGTAGCCCTTCCCCAGCTTTGTAAACAGGGTAGGGCTTGTGTAGAAGTTGTCCACAAACAGTTTGTAGCCCTTCCCCAGCAGTTGAACCCAATAACTCCACAACGGAACCATAACTCAGTCCATTACCGGTAGCATGTCTTTCCCCTCATAAACAAAACAAATGCAAGTGTAGGCACACACAGAATCAGCCAAAGCAAACAGCTTGTAACCCCATTTGGTTGGTTTGTTACACATGTATTGTTTGAGGCTGATTCTGGCCTTTGAGGCTATCATCCTCTCATCGATGGACAGGTTCTGGGCTGGCTAAAAATAGGTCTTGCAGGCCTCAACGATGTTGGGGTAGAGAGGTTTGATTTTGCACAGCCTATCAAACCTTGGTGTGCCTCTCTTCTTGTCATTCTCCCCATCAACTTCTGGGTCACTGATGTGAAGCGTCCGTGAGATAGTCAGAAACCTTTTAGAAGAAATGACAGTCATGGGGAAAGGCAGTTGATAGAGAGCTGACGTTTTCCAGTAGTCCTTTAGAGTTTAACTTCACCAGCCCCATGTAAAAGACCATTGAAAAGTAGCAGAAAAGGCCTGACATGGAAATGGTCTTCCATGCCTCTTTCTTTCCTGCCTGCTTCTTAGCCCCATACTTATTGGTGTTCGACACCAGGGAATCAACAACTGACGAGGTGAAAAACAGTTGAAAAAGTTGAAGGGGGCTGTACTTTGCAGTCATGTCTAGTTGAGGTCCTGGCTGCCTTTTGGGTCTATAAACTGGTGGATTTGGTTCCACATCATCTTCTAACACAGAGTGCCAACGACCCTCTGGCCCTCTGTCTGCAGGTTCCTCTCTTCCCCACCTCCTCTTCTCTGTCACTGACTTCACACCTCTAGATGGCCAGGTAGGTGTGGAGCCGGAGACAGCGGGGGTCGGCTGGATGAACCAGCTTCAGAGGGAGATGGACACCTAGACATTGGCGGCTCATAATAAGAATCACTGCCACTGTGAAATATTTTTTTACGTATGAGCCCTGTATCAACACGTAAAATAAACATATATATATAGAGTAACATAATCACTATGGTGAAGTGGTGAAGGGCTGTTCCATTCCATGTTCATGTAAAATACATTTAAAAAATATATCACACACACACACACACACATTATTGCCAATGTGTACTTTACACATTTCATTACAGATTATATTTTTATATATTGCAAATAAAATAAGAAAATCTAAACAACTATCTCAAATGAATAATATTTTATATTATTAATTTAAAACAATGACATTAGCATTAGAACTTACTAGTCCAGCACAGCATCCTCGCCATGCAGAAACATGTCTTCCACCTGGGAGTCGAAACTAGCTTCTCTGAAAGATGAATCTTCCTGAAGCAACTCGGTCTCGCTGTATCTATTTCCTCTAAAATGTGGGTTAAATCTGTATACCTTGACTTTGTTTTAGCTTTTCCTGAGTTATTCGCCATATTTTAAATATAAACGTGTTGAAAATGCTATTGAATATGTACTGCTATGCGTAACACCCGTGGCTCCGTCAAGTAGGATTTGCAATAGCGAATTAACCTCTTTTATGCCAGAGTTTATGACAAAGGCTGGTCTTCAAACATATAACCATTACATATTGTCGTTTACCTAAGCTCATTGGCTATCTTCCAAGCTAGATTTCAGGATGATCAGTGGTAATTCGGCCAGAATACAGTCAATCAACGATAGACCGGTCCTACCATTGGTGCGCAATGATGTCACTGATTGGTGTCTTCAAATTGGTTTGTTTCGGTCAATACGTCCCAGGAAAAGAACCATCATGTATGGTTGTGTTAGTAACAACCAGAGGATTGCAATGAAACCAACCATGACTGGATAAACGTTTGTTTAGTGTGTGTAATTACCACGAACACATCGTTGAATGAGACGGAAATCACGACGAAAGCGGTTTACAAATGTTTCGTGTTAGGCTATAAAAATGGGTTTGATCAAACAAAACCAACATTCACTGTGTAGTTAGGAGACTTGGCATTGCCACCAGAGGAAGATCAATGGTAAGTGATTTATTTTATTGCTATTTCTGACTTTCATGACGGTAATGCTTGGTTGGAAAATGCTAGTAATACTTGTGTGTATAGCA